>NC_080386.1:103508363-103617730 GCF_014773155.1 Arachis stenosperma | reverse complement strand
TTTTTAATGAGGCAGTCTCCATCATAAAGGATTTTGTACTATTTTTCCTTTACTAAAGTTTTTTTCCTTGGATTTTTCTTTAGTAAGATTTTAATGAGGCATAATCCTAAATGGTCATCCAAAGGGAAGTGTTGTGATAAGGATGCATGAGGTGGATGCCCATTAATGTTTGGGCGGCTAACTTTTTCAAGTAAAAAGTTCAGATTATCAAAGGAAGACTGAAGTTAATTATATTTAAAACTTTAACTTTTGTACGCCTATAAATAGAGAGTATGATATGAAAAATAATACACACAGCAATAAAAACACTCTCCTCTCTTTTTATACACTACTAATAGTCTCTCTCTCTCTCTTTCTCTCTCTCTCTCTTTCTCTTTGTTACTACAAATATGAATAATCTTTATTGAATTAATTATATTAATACTAGAGTCTTCTATTTACATATTTTTATTTTATATTTATTACATCTTCCTTATTAATTTATTTTACAACAAATTTCTTTATAAAATTGTGTTGTTTAAGTTTTAAAACTCCAGTAATAATCTATGTTTCTGCATTCAAATACTTTCATTAGAAATTAGTTTTAATTTTAATTTTTAAAATAGTATTAAATAAAATTTGGATTATTTAGGATTCCTACAACATATTTATTGTGTATTTGAAAATATTTTATAACGGCTAACTATAAATTTTTATATAATTTTAGATTTTAAATATTTGAAAATAAAATTATAATTTTATTTATTCATATCATGCACAAAAAATCACATTAAAATCATAAATATTATTTAAAATGACTATAAATTATATAATAGCTTATCATACCTTACTAAACATTGGTCCAATCCCATATTTTTGTTAGTGGCGAGCTATACTTGAAATTGGGATGTGCAAAGTCAACCCAACAATGACGAACCTAGTACATGTGGCCTTTTCCACATGAGTCGGACTAACTTAAATACGGATTCCAATAATTTGTATCCAACCCAACTTAAAAAGCAAGATAAATTCTCTTCCGCTATGGTTATCTCCATTAAGGACCAACTCAAATATGATTTTTTTTTTAACTTTGTAACGGAATAACTGATGAGCGGATAATTTATACGTTTTTTGGCATTGTTTTTAGGTAGTTTTTAGTAGGATCTAGCTACTTTTAGGGATGTTTTTATTAGTTTTTATGCAAAATTCATATTTTTGGACTTTACTATGAGTTTGTGTGTTTTTCTGTGATTTCAGATATTTTCTGGCTGAAATTGAGGGACCTGAGCAAAAATCTGATAGGAGGCTAACAAAGGACTGCTGATGCTGTTGGATTCTGACATCCCTGCACTCAAAATGGATTTTCTAGAGCTACAGAACTCCAAATGGCGCGCTCTCAACTGCGTTGGAAAGTAGATCCAGGGCTTTCCAGCAATATATAATAGTTCATACTTTATTCAAGTTTAGACGATGCAAACTGGCATTCAATGTCAGTTCCATGCTGCATTCCGGAGTAAAACGCCAGAAACACATCACAAACCAGAGTTAAACGCCAAAAACACGTTATAACTTGACGTTTAACCCCAAGAGAAGCCTCTGCACGTGTAAAGCTCAAGCTCAACCCAAGCACACACCAAAGTGGGCCCCGAAAGTGGATTTCTGTACTTAGACTTATTTCTGTAAATCTTAGTAGCTAGTTTAGTATAAATAGAACTTTTTACTATTGTACTAGGCGTCTTTTGACCACGTCTTGGTTATTCCGGTTCCCTCTCTGGGGCCGAAGCCAATGAATACCATTATCACTTATGTATTTTCAACGGTGGAGTTTCTACACACCATAGATTAAGGTGTGGAGCTCTGCTGTTCCTCGAGTATTAATGCAACTACTATTATTCTTCTATTCAATTCAGCTTATTCTTATTCTAAGATATTCGTTGCACTTCAACATGATGAATGTGATGATCCGTGACACTCATCATCATTCTCACCTATGAACGCGTGACTGACAACCACTTCCGTTCTACCTTAGAATGAGCGTGTATCTCTTGGATTCCTTAATCAGAATCTTCGTGGTATAAGCTAGAATCCATTGGCAGCATTCTTGAGAATCCGGAAAGTCTAAACCTTGTATGTGGTATTCCGAGTAGGATTCAGGGAATGAATGACTGTGACGAGCTTCAAACTCGCGAATGTTGGGCATAGTGACAGATGCAAAAGAATCACTAGATTCTATTCCGACATGATCGAGAACCGACAGATGATTAGCCGTACTGTGACAGAGCATTTGGACCATTTTCACTGAGAGGACGGGAGGTAGCCATTGACAATGGTGAAACCCAACATACAGCTTGCCATAGAAAGGAGTAAGAATGATTGGATGAAAGCAGTGGGAAAGCAGAGATTCAAAAGGGATAAAGCGTCTCCATACACTTATCTGAAATTTCCACCAATGATTTACATAAGTATCTCTATATTTATTTTATGTTTTATTTATCATTATATTCGAAAACCATTATAACCATTTGAATCCGCCTAACTGAGATTTACAAGATGACTATAGCTTGCTTCATACCAACAATCTCCGTGGGATCGACTCTTACTCACGTAAGGTATTACTTGGACGACCCAGTGCACTTGCTGGTTAGTTGTGCGAAGTTGTGACAAAGTGTGATTCATGTTTGAGAGCTCCAAGTCTTTGGCGCCATTGTTGATGATCACAATTTCGTACACCAAATCTTTGGCACCGTTGCCGGGGAATGTTCGAGTTTGGACAACTGACGGTTCATCTTGTTGCTCAGATTAGGTAATTTTCTTTTCAAAAAATTTTCAAAAATCTTTCAAAATTTTTTTATTTGTTTTCGTTTTCCAAAAAGAAATTTTCAAAAAAAAAAAATCCAAAAAAATTAATAAAATCATAAAAAAACAAAAATATTTTTGTGTTTCTTGTTTGAGTATAGTGTCAATTTTTAAGTTTGGTGTCAATTGCATGTTTTTAAAAATTTATGCATTTTTCGAAAACTCATGCATGGTGTTCTTCATGATCTTCAAGTTATTCTTGATAAGTCTTCTTGTTTGATCTTAATATTTTCTTGTTTTGTATTTTTTGTTGTTTTTCATATGCATTTTTGCATTCATAGTGTCTAAGCATTGGAAATTTCTAAGTTTGGTGTCTTGCATATTTTTCTTTTCTTGAAAATTTTTCAAAAATAAGTCTTGATGTTCATCTTGATCTTCAAAGAGTTCTTGGTGTTCATCTTGACATTCAAAGTGTTCTTGCATGCGTTATGTGTTTTGATCTTAATTTTTCATGTCTTGTGTCAATCTTGTTGTTTACTGAAAAAAAAAGAAAAAACACAAAATGATATCTTTTCTTTTTCTCTCTCCTCATTAAAAATTCAAAAATAAAAAATATCTTTTCCTTATTTTACTCATAATTTTCGAAATCTTTGGGTTGACTTAGTCAAAAATTTTTAAAATAAGTTGTTTCTTGTTAGTCAAGTCAAGATTTCAATTTTAAAAATCTTATCTTTTCAAAATCTTTTTCAAAATAAAATATTTTCTTTTTCCTTTTGTTATTTTCGAAAATTTTAAAATTGTTTTTCAAAATCTTTTTCTTAATTTTATTTCATAATTTTCAAAAACTTTACTAACAATTAATGTGATTAATTCAAAAATTTGAAGCTTGTTATTTTCTTGTTAAGAAATGTTCAATCTTTAAATTCTAGAGTCATATCTTTTAATTTCTTGTTAGTCAAGTAATCAATTTTAATTTTAAAAATAAAATCTTTTTCAACCATATCTTTTCAATCATATCTTTTTCAAAATTAATTTCAAAATCTTTTCTAACTTCCAATCTTTTCAAAATTGATTTCAAAATCTTTTTTAACTAACTAATTGACTTTTTGTTTGTTTCTTATATTTTTCAAAACCACCTAACTACTTTTCTCTCTCTAATTTTTGAAAATTTCTCACTCTTTTTCAAAATTCTTTTAATTAACTAATTGTTTCAAATTTTTAATTTTAATTTTATTTATTCTCTTAATTTTTGAAAATTACTAACCATTTTTCAAAAATAATTTTCGAAATTCTCTCCCTCTCATCTTCTTCTATTTATTTATTCATTTACTAACACTTCTTTTCATCTCAAAAATTCGAACCCCCTCTTCTCTTCTGTATTCGAATTTTTCTTCTTTCTTCTATTCTCCTCTTTTTCTACCCACATAAAGTAATATCTATACTGTGACATAGAGGATTCCTCTCCTTTCTTTGTTTTCTTCTCTTTCAAATGAGCAGGAACAAGGAAAAAGGTATTCTTGTTGAAGCTGATCCTGAACCTGAAAGGACCTTTGGTGGACGAAAATGTGATCTTCAAAGTTGGTCTCTTTGTACTTGTATGAAATTTAAATATTAGTTCTAAAAAATACTCCAAAGAGATCATGGTATGATGAATTGGGATCTTAATAATCCCTGGTAATGGCACCAACAGCTTAGTGTTGTTGTTGGACCAAAAAAGTTACAGGTACTGTTAGAGAATCTCACAACTCCGTTCAACTTAACCAGCAAGTGTACTGGGTCATCCAAGTAATACCTTACGTGAGTAAGGGTCGATCCCACAGAGATTGTTGGTATGAAGCAAGCTATGGTTACCTTGTAAATCTCAGTTAGGCAGATTAAATGGTTTGATAAGTTTGAAAATAAATAATAAACAGAAATAATAGTAAATAGTTACTCATATAATTCCATGGTGGAAATTTCAGATAGGCATGTGGAGATGCTGTGCTCCTCTCGAATCTCTATTTCTTATTACATTCATCCAATCCTTCTTACTCCTTTCCATGGCAAGCTGTATGTAGGGCATCACCGTTGTCAATGGCTACATCCCATCCTCTCAGTGAAAATGTCCTATGCTCTGTCACAGCACGGCTAATCATCTTCGGTTCTCAATCAGGTTGGAATAGAATCCCTTGATTCTTTTGCGTCTGTCACTACGCCAGCCTTCAGGAGTTTGAAGCTCGTCACAGTCATTCAATACCAGAATCCTACTCGGAATACCACAGACAAGGTTAGACTTTCCGGATTCCCGGAATCCTACTCAGAATACCACAGACAAGGTTAGACTTTCCGGATTCCCATGAATGCTGCCATCTATCTAGCTTATACCACGAAGATTCTGTTGGGGAATCTAAGAGATATGTGCCCGACCTAAGGTAGAACAGAAGTGGTTGTCAGTCACGCACGTTCATAGGTGAGAATGATGATGAGTGTCACGGATCATCACATTCATCAAGTTAAAGTGCAACGTATATCTTGGAATAAGGATAAAAGAGAATTGAATAGAAAATAATAGTAATTGTATTGAAACTTGAGGTACAGCAGAGCTCTACACCCTTAATCTATGTTGTGTAGAAACTCCACCGTTGAAAATTTATGAGTGAAAGGTTCAGGCATGGCCGAATGGCCAGCCCCCATGATCTGAGAACAAATCGTCCCAAGATGTCTATTACACTAGTAAAAGGTTCTATTTATAATAAACTAGCTAATAGGGTTTATATGAGTAAGTAATTGATGCATAAATCCACTTCCGGGGCCCACTTGGTGTATGCTTGGGCTGAGCTTGATCTATCCACGAGCTGAGGCTTTTCTTGGAGTTGAACGCCGAGTTATAGCGTGTTTCTGGCGTTTGACTCCAGACAGCAGCATGTACTTGGCGTTGAGCGCCACTTTACGTCATCAATTTCCGAATAAAGTATGAACTATTATATATTGCTGGAAAGCTCTGGATGTCTACTTTCCAAAGCCGTTGAGAGCGCGCCATTTGGAGTTCTGTAGCTCCAGAAAATTTATTTTGAGTTCAGGGAGGTCAGATTCCAACAGCATCAGCAGTCCTTTTGTCAGCCTTTTTCAGAGTATTGCTCAAGTCCCTCAATTTCAGCCAGAAATTACCTGAAACTACAGAAAAACACACAAACTCATAGTGAAGTCCAGAAATGTGAATTTTACATAAAAACTAATGAAAATATCCCTAAAAGTAGCTTGAACTTACTAAAAACTACCTAAAAACAATGCCAAAAAGCGTATAAATTATCCGCTCATCACAACACCAAACTTAAATTGTTGCTTGTCCTCAAGCAACTAAAAATTAATTAGGATAAAAAGAAGAGAATATACTATAAATTTCAAAATATCAATGAATATTAATTATAATTAGATGAGCGGGACTTGTAGCTTTTTGCTTCTGAACAGTTTTGGCATCTCACATTTTCCTTTGAAGTTTAGAATGATTGGCTTCTCTAGGAACTTAGAAGTTCAGATAGTGTTATTGATTCTCCTAGTTAAGCATGTTGATTTTTGAACACAGCTACTTTTATGAGTCTTGGCCGTGGCCCTAAGCACTTTGTTTTCCAGTATTACCACCGGATACATAAATGCCACAGACACAGGACTGGGTGAACCTTTTCAGATTGTGACTCAGCTTTGCTAGAGTCCCCAGTTAGAGGTGTCCAGAGCTCTTAAGCACACTCTTTTTCTTTGGATCACGACTTTAACCACTCTGTCTCAAGCTTTTCACTTGGACCTGCATGCCACAAGCACATGGTTAGGGACAGCTTGATTTAGCCGCTTAGGCCTGGATTTTATTTCCTTGGGCCCTCCTATCCATTGATGCTCAAAGCATTGGATCCTTTTTTACCCTTGCCTTTTGGTTTTAAAGGGCTATTGGCTTTTTCTGCTTGCTTTTTCTTTTTCTTTCTATTTTTTTTTCGCCAAAATTTTTTTTTTCGCAAGCTTTTGCTTTTTTTTCACTGCTTTTTCTTGCTTCAAGAATGAATTTCGTGATTTTTCAGATTCTCAATAACATTTCTCTTTGTTCATCATTCTTTCAAGAGCCAACAGTTTTAACATTCATAAACAACAAGAGCAAAAATATGCACTGTTCAAGCATTCATTCAGAAAACAAAAAGTATTGTCACCACATCAATATAATTAAACTAAATTCAAGGATAAATTCGAAATTCATGTACTTCTTGTTCTTTTGAATTAAAACATTTTTCATTTAAGAGAGGTGAAGGATTAATGGAATTATTCATAACTTTAAGACATAGTTACTAAACACTAATGATCATGAAGTAGAGACACAAAACACAACATAAAAAACCGAAAAGCAGAAAGAAATAAGAACAAGGAATGAATCCACCTTAGTGGTGTCTTCTTCTTGAAGGACCAACAATGTCCTTAAGCTCTTCTATGTCCCTTCCTTGCCTTTGTTGTTCCTCCCTCATTGCTCTTTGATCTTCTCTTATTTCATGGAGAATGATGGAGTGCTCATGATGTTCCACCCTTAATTGTTCCACATTGTGGCTCAAATCTTCTAGGGAAGTGTTGAGTTGTTCCTAATAGTTGTTGGGAGGAAAGTGCATCCCTTGAGGCATCTCAGGGATTTGTTGATGATGAGTTTCCTCATGCATCTCTTGAGATCCGTGGAGGGTCTCTCTTGCTTGCTCCATCCTCTTCTTGGTGATGGGCTTATCCTCTTCAATGGAGATGTCTCCTTCTATGATAACTCCAGCTGAGTAACATAGATGGCAAATAAGGTGAGGAAAAGCTAGCCTTGCCATGGTGGAGGGCTTTTCGGCTATTTTGTAGATTTCATTGGAGATGACTTCATGAACTTCTACTTCCTCTCCAATCATGATGCTATGAATCATGATGGGCCCGATCCAGTAACTTCAGATCGGTTGCTAGTGGGGGAATGATGGAGCGTTGAATGAACTCCAACCATCCTCTAGCCACAGGCTTGAGGTCCAGTCTTCTTAGTTGAACTGGCTTGCCTTTGGAGTCTCTTTTCCATGAGCTCCTTCCACATATGTCCATGAGGACTTGGTCCAACCTTTGATTAAGTTGACCCTTCTAGTGTAGGGGCGTACATCTCCTTGCATCATGGGCAAGTGGAACGCCAACCTCACATTTTCCGGACTAAAATCTAAGTATTTTCCCCGAACCATTGTGAGATAATTCTTTGGACTCAGGTTCATACTTTGATCATGGTTCCTAGTGATCCATGCATTGGCATAGAATTCTTGAACCATTAAGATTCTGACTTGTTGCATGGGGTTGGTTAGGACTTCCCAACCTCTCCTTTGGATCTCATGTCGGATCTCCGGATACTCATTTTTCTTGAGCTTGAAAGGGACCTCAGGGATCACCTTCTTCTTTGCCACAACATCATAGAAGTGGTCTTGATGGCTTTTGGAGATGAATCTTTCCATCTCCCATGACTCAGAGGTGGAAGCTTTTGTCTTCCCTTTTTCTTTTCTAGAGGATTCTCCGGCCTTAGGTGCCATTGATGGTAATGGAAAAACAAAAAGCTTATGCTTTTACCACACCAAACTTAAAATATTGCTCGCCCTCGATCAAGAGAAGAAAGAAGACAAGAAGAAGAAGAAGAAAATGTGGATGAGAAGGGGGAGTGTAGGTTTCGGCCAAGGTAAAGAAGAGGGGGTTTGTTGTGTGAAATGAAGTGGAATGGAGGGTTTATATAGGGGAGAGGTAGGTCGGCCATTTTAGGGTGGGTTTGGGTGGGAAAGTGTTTTTGAAATTTGAAGGTAGGTGGGGTGTATGGGGAAGAGTGGATGGATGTGAGTGGTGAAGAGGTGATGGGGAAGAGAGATTGAGGTGATTGGTGAAGGGATTTGGAAAAGAGTGTTTATTGGGAGGAGAGATTCAGAGATTGAGGTTGTTGGGAAGTGTGACATAGGGAAGAGTGTTATAGGATTAGGAGGTAAGGTGGGAATATATTAGGTGGGGATCCTGTGGGTTCCACAGATCCTGAGGGTCAAGGAATTACATCCCTGCACCAAATAGGCATGTAAAATGCCTTTGCATACCATTCTGGCGTTTAAACGCCGAGGTGATGCATGTTCTGGGCGTTTAACGCCCATGTGAAGCATGTTCTGGGCGTTCAACAACCATATGTAGCATGTTTCTGGCGTTGAACGCCAGTCCATGCTTGTTACTAGCATTCAGCGCCAGCTTTTCTCAAGGCATTCCTGGCGTTCAAACGCCAAATGTTGCTTGTTTCTGGCGTTCAGCGCCAGATTCATGCTCTGTTCTGGCGTTGAACGCCAGCAATGCTCCTTACTGGCGTTGAACGCCAGTCTGTCCTTCCTCCAGGGTGTGATTTTCTTCTGCTGTTTTTGATTCTGTTTTTAATTTTATATTTTTTTCGTGACTCCACATGATCATGTAACCTAATAAAACATAAATAACAATAAAATAAAAAATTAGATAAATAAAATTGGGTTGCCCCCAACAAGCGCTTCTTAATGTCAATAGCTTGACAGTGGGCTCTCATGGAGCAAGGTGATCAGGTCAATGTTGTATAGTCCCAACACCAAACTTAGAGTTTGGATTGGGGTCTTAACACCAAACTAGTCCCCATTCAATTGAAGGACTAATTCACCTCTGTTGACATCTATCACAGCTCCTGCTGTAGCTAGGAAAGGTCTTCCAAGGATGATGCATTCATCCTCTTCCTTTCTAGTGTCTAAGATTATGAAATTAGCAGGGATGTAAAGGCCTTCAACCTTTACTAACACGTCCTCTACTATTCCATAAGCTTGTCTCAATGACTTGTCTGCCAATTGTAATGAGAACAAGGCAGGTTGTACCTCAATGATCCCCAGCTTCTCCATTACAGAGAGTGGCATAAGATTTATCCTTGACCCCAAATCACATAGAGCTTTTTCAAAGGTCATGGTGCCTATGGTACAAGGTATTAAGAACTTGCCAGGATCTTGTCTCTTTTGAGATAAAATTTGATGAATCCTGAATCCAGGTATCTAGTTCATTAATGAGCAAGGGAGGTTCACTTTCCCAAGTCCCATTACCAAACAACTTGGCATTCAGCTTCATGATAGCTCCTAAATATTGAGCAACTTGCTCTCCAGTCACATCTTCATCCTCTTCAGAGGAAGAATAGTCTTCAGAGCTCATGAACGGCAGAAGGAGATTTAATGGAATCTCTATGGTCTCTGTATGAGCCTCAGATTCCTTTGGATCCTTAATAGGAAACTCCAGTGCTTGAGAGACGTCCTAGGAGGTCTTCCTCACTAGGATTTTTGTCCTTCTCCTCCCTTGTGCATTTGGCCATATTGATCACATCAATGGCCTTGCACTCTCCTTTTGGATTCTCTTCTGTATTGCTTGGGAGAATACTGGGAGGATTTTCAATGACTTTCTTACTCAGCGGGCCCACTTGTGCCTCCAGATTTCTGATGGAGGATCTTGTTTCACTCATGAAACTGAAAGTGGCCTTTGACAGATCAAAGACTAGATTGGCTAAATTAGAAGTGTTTTGTTCAGAATTCTCTGTCTGTTGCTGAGAAGATGATGGAAAAGGCTTGCTATTGCTCAGCCTATTGCGTCCACCATTGTTAAAGCCTTGTTGAGGCTTTTGTTGATCCTTCCATGAGAAATTTGGATGATTTCTGCATGATGAATTATAGGTGTTTCCATAAGGTTCACCCATGTAATTTACCTCTGCTATTGCAGGGTTCTTAGGATCATAAGCTTCTTTAGAAGCTGCCTCTTTAGTACTGTTGGATGCATTTTGCCATCCATTCAGACTTTGAGAGATCATGTTGACTTGCTGAGTCAACACTTTATTCTGAGCCAATATGGCATTCAGAGCATCAATTTCAAGAACTCCCTTCCTCTGAGGCGTCCCATTATTCACAGAATTCCTCTCAGAAGTGTACATGAATTGGTTATTTGCAACCATGTCAATGAGTTCTTGAGCTTCTGCAGGTGTTTTCTTTAGGTGAATGGATCCACTTGCAGAATGGTCCAGTGACATTTTCGAAAATTCAGATAGACCATAATAAAATATATCTAATATGGTCCATTCTGAAAACATGTCAGATGGACACCTTTTGGTCAACTACTTGTATCTTTCCCAAGCTTCATAGAGGGATTCACCATCTTTTTGTTTGAAGGTCTGAACATTCACTCTAAGCTTGCTCAGCTTTTGAGGAGGAAAGAATTTATCCAAGAAAGCCGTGACCAGCTTATCCCAAGAGTCCAGGCTATCCTTAGGTTGTGAATCCAACCATATTCTAGCTCTGTCTCTTACAGCAAAAGGGAAAAGTCTGAGTCTGTAGACTTCAGGATCAACTCCATTCGTCTTAACAGTCTCATAAATCTGCAAGAACTCAGTTAAAAACTGGTAAGGATCTTCAGATGGGAGTCCATAGAACTTGCAGTTCTGTTGCATTAAAGCAACTAGTTGAGGCTTAAGCTCAAAATTATTGGCTCCAATGGCAGGAATGGAGATGCTTCTTCCATCAAATTTGGACGTTGGTTTTGTGAAGTCACCAAGCATTCTCCTTGCATTATTGTTGTTGGGTTTGGCTGCCATCTCCTTCTCTTGTTCTAATGTTTCTGAAAGGTTACCTTTAGATTGTTGTAATATAGCTTCTCTTAGTTTCCTCTTCAAAGTCCTTTCAAGTTCAGGATCAGCTTCAACAAGAGTGCTTTTGTCCTTGTTCCTGCTCATATGAAAGAGAAGAAAACAAGAAAAAAAGAGGAATCCTCTATGTCACAGTATAGATATTCCTTTATGTTAGTAGAAAAAGAAAGGGGAGAAGAGTGAAGAAGAGTGGGTTCGGATATTTAGATGAAGAGAGGTGAAGAGAAGTGTTAGTAAATAAATAATTAAATAGAATAAGAGAAAAGAGATAGAAAATTCGAAAATAATTTTAAAAAGGGGTTAGTATTTTTCGAAAATTAGAGATAAGATAAGATTAAAATTAAAATTTTAAAACAAAAAGGAATTTTTGAAAAAGAGATGAGATATTTTCGAAAATTAGAGAGGGAAAAGTAGTTAGGCGGTTTTGAAAAAGATAAGAAACAAACACAAGGTCAAAGAGTTAGTTGAGAAAGATATTAAAATCAAATTTGAAAAGATAAGAAGATGTGATAAAAAGATATGTTTGAAAAAGATTTAATTTTTAAAATTAAAATTAATTACTTAACTAACAAGTAACTACAAGATATAATTCTAGAATTTAAAGATTGAACCTTTCTTAACAAGAAAGTAACAAACTTCAAATTTTTGAATCAATCACATTAATAGTTAGCTAATTTTCAAAAATTTGATATAAAGATAAGAAAAAAGATTTTGAAATTATTTTGAAAAAGATTTTTAAAATTTTCGAAAAATAGAAAAAAATGAAAAAGATATGATTTTTGAAAAAGATTTTGAAAAGATAAGATTTTTAAAATTGAAAATTTGACTTGACTTGTAAGAACCAACTAATTTTGAAAATTTTTGACTAAGTCAACTCAAATTTTCGAAATTTTGAGAGAAAAAAGGAAAAGATATTTTTTGATTTTTGAAAATTTTTTATGATGAGAGAGAAAAATACAAAAGTGACCCAAAACATGAAAATTTTAGATCAAAACACAAGATGCATGCAAGAAAACTATGAATGTCAAGATGAACATCAAGAACACTTTGAAGATCATGATGAACATCAAGAACATATTTTTGAAAAATTTTTAATGCAAAGAAAACATGCAAGACACCAAACTTAGAAATCTTTAATGCATGGACTCTAATAAGCGAAAAATGCATATGAAAAAAAACAAACAACACAAAGCAAGAAAACATCAAGATCAAACAAGAAGACTTGTCAAGAACAACTTGAAGATCATGAAGAACACCATGAATGCATGAATTTTCGAAAAATGCAAGAAAAATTTTTAAGGCATGCAATTGACACCAAACTTAAAAGTTGACTCAAGACTCAAACAAGAAACACAAAATATTTTTTTGATTTTTATGATTTTATTAAATTTTTTTGGATTTTCATTAATTTTTTTCGAAAATAAAGGTTGGAAAAACAAAAAAGAAAAGAAAAATTTTGAAAAAGATTTTTGAAAAAATTTTGAAAAGAAAATTACCTAATCTAAGCAACAAGATGAACCGTCAGTTGTCCATACTCGAACAATCTCCGGCAATGGCGCCAAAAACTTGGTTGACGAAAATGTGATCCTCAAAGTTGGTCTCTTTGTACTTGTATGAAATTTAAATATTAGTTCTAAAAAATACTCCAAAGAGATCATGGTATGATGAATTGGGATCTTAATAATCCCTGGTAATGGCACTAACAGCTTAGTGTTGTTGTTGGACCAAAAGAGTTACAGGTACTGTTAGAGAATCTCACAACTCCGTTCAACTTAACCAGTAAGTGTACTGGGTCATCCAAGTAATACCTTACGTGAGTAAGGGTCGATCCCACAGAGATTGTTGGTATGAAGCAAGCTATGGTTACCTTGTAAATCTCAGTTAGGCAGATTAAATGGTTTATGATAAGTTTGAAAATAAATAATAAACAGAAAATAAAATAGTAAATAGTTACTCATATAATTCCATGGTGGGAATTTCAGATAGGCATGTGGAGATGCTGTGCTCCTCTCAAATCTCTATTTTCTTATTACATTCATCCAATCCTTCTTACTCCTTTCCATGGCAAGCTGTATGTAGGGCATCACCGTTGTCAATGGCTACATCCCATCCTCTCAGTGAAAATGGTCCTATGCTCTGTCACAGCACGGCTAATCATCTGTCGGTTCTCAATCAGGTTGGAATAGAATCCCTTGATTCTTTTGCGTCTGTCACTAACGCCCAGCCTTCAGGAGTTTGAAGCTCGTCACAGTCATTCAATACCAGAATCCTACTCGGAATACCACAGACAAGGTTAGACTTTCCGGATTCCCGGAATCCTACTCAGAATACCACAGACAAGGTTAGACTTTCCGGATTCCTATGAATGCTGCCATCTATCTAGCTTATACCACGAAGATTCTGTTGGGAAATCTAAGAGATATGCGCCCGACCTAAGGTAGAACGGAAGTAGTTGTCAGTCACTCGCGTTCATAGGTGAGAATGATGATGAGTGTCACGGATCATCACATTCATCAAGTTAAAGTGCAACGTATATCTTGGAATAAGGATAAAAGAGAATTGAATAGAAAATAATAGTAATTGTATTGAAACTTGAGGTACAGCAGAGCTCCACACCCTTAATCTATGGTGTGTAGAAACTCCACCATTGAAAATACATAAGTGAAAGGTTCAGGCATGGCCGAATGGCCAGCCCCCATGATCTGAGAACAAATCGTCCCAAGATGTCTATTACACTAGTAAAAGGTTCTATTTATAATAAACTAGCTACTAGGGTTTACATGAGTAAGTAATTGATGCATAAATCCACTTCCGGGGCCCACTTGGTGTATGCTTGGGCTGAGCTTGATCTATCCACGAGCTGAGGCTTTTCTTGGAGTTGAACGCCGAGTTATAGCGTGTTTCTGGCGTTTGACTCCAGACAGCAGCATGTACTTGGCGTTGAGCGCCACTTTACGTCGTCAATTTCCGAATAAAGTATGGATTATTATATATTGCTGGAAAGCTCTGGATGTCTACTTTCCAACGCCGTTGAGAGCGCGCCATTTGGAGTTCTGTAGCTCCAGAAAATCCATTTTGAGTGCAGGGAGGTCAGATTCCAACAGCATCAGCAGCCCTTTTGTCAGCCTTTTTCAGAGTATTGCTCAAGTCCCTCAATTTCAACCAGAAATTACCTAAAATCACAGAAAAATACACAAACTCATAGTGAAGTCCAGAAATGTGAATTTTACATAAAAACTAATGAAAATATCCCTAAAAGTAGCTTGAACTTACTAAAAACTACCTAAAAACAATGCCAAAAAGCGTATAAATTATCCGCTCATCAACCTTGAAGAGGAAGCTAAGAGCAGCTAAAGCACAGTACTCTGAAGAGGACCCAACTGAAATTTTCGAACAGGAAAAGGAGATGGCAGCCGAAAATAATAACAACAATAATGTAAAGAAGATGCT
Source organism: Arachis stenosperma (assembly GCF_014773155.1). Taxonomy (NCBI): domain Eukaryota; kingdom Viridiplantae; phylum Streptophyta; class Magnoliopsida; order Fabales; family Fabaceae; genus Arachis; species Arachis stenosperma. Next base: position 103,602,837 of record NC_080386.1, on the reverse strand, counting down.
TGGTGACTTTACTGCACCAAATTCCAACTTACATGGAAGAAGCATCTCAATCCCTGCCATTGGAGTAAACAACTTTGAGCTAAAGCCTTAATTAGTTTCTCTGATGTAATAGAATATCAAGTTTCATGGACTTCCATCAGAAGATCCTTTTCAGTTCTTAACTGAATTCTTGCAAATCTGTGATATTATTAAGACCAATGGGGTTGATCCCGAGGTCTATAGGCTTATGCTTTTCCCTTTTGCTGTAAGAGACATAGCTAGAGTATGGTTGGACTCTCAACCTAAAGATAGCCTGAACTCTTGGGACAAGCTGGTCACGGCCTTCTTGGCCAAGTTCTTTCTTCCTCAAAAGCTGAGTAAGATTAGAGTGGATGTTCAAATATTCAGAAAGAAAGAAGGTGAATCCCTCTATGAAGCTTGGGAGAGATACAAGCAACTGACCAAAAAGTGTTCTTCTGACATGCTTTCAGAATGGACCATCCTGGATATATTCTATGATGGTCTATCTGAATTGTCTAAGATGTCATTAGACCATTCTGCAGGTGGATCCATTCACCTAAAGAAAATGCCTGCAGAAGCTCAGAAACTTATTGACATGGTTGCAAATAACCAATTCATGTACACCTCTGAGAGGAATCCTATGAGTAATGGGACGCCTCAGAAGAGGAGAGTTCTTGAAATTGATGCTCTGAATGCCATATTGGCTCAGAACAAAATGTTGACTCAGCAAGTCAACATGATTTCTCAGAGTCTGAATGGATGGCAAAATGCATCCAACAGTACTAAAGAGGCATCTTCTGAAGAAGAAGCTTATGATCCTGAGAACCCTACAATGGCAGAGGTGAATTACATGGGTGAACCCTATGGGAACACCTATAATTCCTCATGGAGAAACCATCCAAATTTCTCATGGAAGGATCAACAAAGGCCCCAACAAGGCTTTAATAATGGTGAAAGAAACAGGCTTAGCAATAACAAGCCTTTTCCATCTTCTTCTCAGCAACAGACAGAGAATTCTGAGCAGAACCCCTCTAGCTTAGCAAACATAGTCTCTGATATATCTAAGGCCACTTTAAGTTTCATGAGTGAAACAAGGTCCTCCATTAGAAATTTGGAGGCACAAGTGGACCAGCTGAGTAAGAAAATCACTGAAAACCCTCCTAGTACTCTCCCAAGCAATACAGAAGAGAATCCAAAAAGAGAGTGCAAGGCCATTGACATAATCACAATGGACAAATCCAAAGAGGAAGAGAAGGACGTGAATCCCAGTGAGGAAGACCTTCTAGGATGTCCTCTAAACAAAAAGAGTTCCAAACTGAGGAACCTAAGGAATCTGAGGCTCACCTAGAGACCATAGAGATTCCATTGAACCTCATTTTACCATTCATGAGCTCTGAGAACTATTTTTCCTCTGAAGAGGATGAAGATGTAACTAAAGAGCAAGTTACTCAATATCTAGGAGCCATCATGAAGCTGAATGCCAAGTTGTTTGGTAATGAGACTTGGGAAGGTGAACCTCCCTTGCTCATTAGTGAACTAGATACATGGGTTCAGCAAACTCTACCTCAAAAGAAACAAGATCCTGGTAAATTCTTGATATCCTGTACCATAGGCACCATGACCTTTAAGAAGGCTATGTGTGACCTGGGGTTAGGTATAAATCTTATGCCACTCTCTGTAATGAAGAAGCTGGGGATATTTGAGGTACAAGCTGCAAGAATCTCATTAGAGATGGCAGACAAGTCAATAAAACAAGCTTATGGATTGGTAGAGGACGTGTTGGTAAAGGTTAAAGGCCTTTACATCCCTGCTGATTTCATAATCTTAGACACTGAGAAGGATGAGAATGAATCCATCATTCTTGGAAGACCCTTCCAAGCCACAGTAGGAGCTGTGATTGATGTTGACAGAGGAGAGTTAGTCCTTCAATTGAATGGGGACTACCTTGTGTTTAAAGCTCAAGGTTATCCTTCTGTAAACATGGAAAAGAGGCACGATAAACTTCTCTCAATACAGAGTCAAACAAAGCCCCCACAATCAAACTCTAAGTTTGGAGTTGGGAGGCCACAACCAAACTCTAAGTTTGATGTTGAACCCCCACAATCAAACTCTAAGTTTGGTGTTGGGAGGTCCCAACAATGCTCTGATGATCTGTGAAGCTCCATGAGAGCTCACTGTCAAGCTATTGACATTAAAGAAGCGCTTATTGGGAGGCAACCCAATTTTTATTTATCTATATTTTTATTGTTCTTTTATATTTTATTAGGTTTATGATCATGTTGAGTCACAAAACAATTGCAAAAATTAAAAACAGAATAAAAAACAGCAGAAGAAAAAGCACACCCTGGAGGAAGAGCTTACTGGCGTTTAAACGTCAGTAAGGAGCATCTGGCTGGCGTTCAACGCCAGAACAGAGTATGAAGCTGGCGTTGAACGCCAGAAACAAGCAGCAGTCTGGTGTTTAAATGCCAGGATTACACCCTGAGGAGAGCTGGCGTTAAACGCCAGAAACAAGCATGAAAGTGGCGTTCAACACCAGAAACATGCTGCAGATTGGCGTTGAACGCCCAAAACAAGCATGGAAGTGGCGTTTAACGCCAGAAAGATGCTACAGTCTGGCGTTAAACGCCTGGATTGCATACAGAGGGCATTTTACATGCCTAAAGGGTGCAGGGATGAGAAATCTTTGACACCTCAGGATCTGTGGATCCCACAGGATCACCTCAGGATCTGTGGACCCCACAGGATCCCCACCTACCTTCTCCCTCTCTCTCACACCTTTTCATAACACTCTTCCCCATCACCTCTTCACCATTCACATTCATCCTCTCTTCCCCATAAACCCCACCTACCTTCAAATTCAAAATCTCTTTCCCACCCAAACCCACCCTAAATGACCGAACCCTAACCCCTCTCCCTCCACTATATAAACCCCTCCATCCTTCTCCATTTTCACACATCACTACCCTCTCCTATCTCCCTTGGCCGAATACACATCTCTCTCCCTCTCCTCATTATCTTCTTCTTCTTCATCTATTCTTTCTTCTTTTGCTCGAGGACGAGCAACATTCTAAGTTTGGTGTGGTAAAAGCATAGCTTTTTTGTTTTTCCATAACCATTGATGGCACCTAAGGCCGGAGAAACCTCTAGAAAGAGGAAAGGGAAGACAAAAGCTTTCACCTCCGAGTCATGAGAGATGGAGAGATTCATCTCAAAAGTCCATCTAGACCACTTCTATAAAGTTGTGGCCAAGAAGAAGGTGATCCCTGAGGTCCCTTTCATGCTCAAGAAAAATGAGTATCCGAGGATCTGACATGAGATCCAAAGAAGAGGTTGGGAAGTTCTTACCAACCCCATTCAACAAGTCGGAATCTTAATGGTTCAAGAGTTATATGCCAATGCATGGATCACTAGGAACCATGATCAAAGCATGAACCCAAACCCAAAGAATTAGCTTATAATGGTTCGGGGGAAATGCTTAGATTTCAGTCCAGAAAATGTAAGGTTGGCATTCAACTTGCCTATTATGCAAGAAGATGCACACCCCTACACTAGAAGGGTCAACTTTGATCAAAGGTTGGACCAAGTCCTCATGGACATATGTGTGGAAGGAGCTCAATGGAAAAGAGACTCAAAAGGCAAGCCGGTTCAATTGAGAAGATTGGACCTTAAGCTTGTGGCTAGAGGATGATTGGAGTTCATCCAACGTTCCATCATTCCTACTAGCAACCGATCCGAAGTAACTGTGGATTGGGCCATCATGATCCATAGCATCATGATTGGAGGGGAAGTAGAAGTTCATGAAGTCATCTCTCTAGAACTCTACAGAGTAGCCGAAAAGCCCTCCACCTTGGCAAGGCTAGCTTTTCTTAATCTCATTTACCATCTATGCTACTTAGCTAGAGTTGTTATAGAAGGAGACATCCTCATTGAAAAGGACAAGCCCATCACTAAGAAAAGGATGGAGCAAACAAGAGAGTCCATTCATGGATCTCAAGAGACGCATGAGGAAGTTCGTCATCAAGATATCCCTGAGATACCTCAAGGGATGCATTTTCCTCCAAAATAACTATTGGGAATAATTCAACACTTCTCTAGAAGGATTTAGTCATGACATGAACCAATTAAGGGTAGAACACCAAGAGCACTCCATCATTCTCAATGAGATTAGAGAAGAACAAAGAACTATGAGGGAGGAGCAATAAAGGCAAGGAAGAGACATAGAGGAGCTCAAGAACACCATTGGTCCTTCAAGGAGAAGGCGCCACCATCACTAAGGTGGACTCATTCCTTAACTTCCTTGTTCTTATCTCTCTGTTTTTCTGTTTTTGAGCTTCATGTTTGTTTATGTTCGTGTCTTTATTACATGATCATTAGTGTCTAGTGTCTATGTCTTAAGGATATGAATAATTCCATGAATCCTTCACCTTTCTTAAATGAAAAATATTTTTAATACAAAAGAACAAGAAGTACATGAGTTTCGAATTCATCCTTGAAATTAGTTTAATTATATTGATGTGGTGACAATTCTTTTTGTTCTCTGAATGAATGCTTGAACAGTGCATATTTTTGATCTTGTTGTTTATGAATGTTAAAATTGTTGGCTCTTGAAAGAATTATGAACAAGAGAAATGTTATTGATAATCTGAAAAATCATAAAATTGATTCTTGAAGCAAGAAAAAGTAGTGAATAACAAAAGCTTGCGAAAAAAAAATGGCAATATATATATATATATAAAAGAAAAGAAAAAGCAAGCAGAAAAAGCCAATAACCCTTAAAACCAAAAGGCAAGGGTAAAAAGGATCCAAGTCTTTGAGCATTAACGGATAGGAGGGCCCAAGGAAATAAAATCCAGGCCTAAGCGGCTAAATCAAGCTGTCCCTAACCATGTGCTTGTGGCATGCAGGTCCAAGTGAAAAGCTTGAGACTGAGTGGTTAAAGTCGTGATCCAAAGAAAAAAGAGTGTGCTTAAGAGCTCTGGACACCTCAAACTGGGGACTTTAGCAAAGCTGAGTCACAATCTGAAAAGGTTCACTCAGTCATGTGTCTGTGGCATTTATGTATCCGGTGGTAATACTGGAAAACAAAGTGCTTAGGGCCACGGCCAAGACTCATAAAAGTAGCTGTGTTCAAGAATTAACATACTTAACTAGGAGAATCAATAACACTATCTGAACTCTGAGTTCCTATAGATGCCAATCATTTTAAACTTCAAAGGATAAAGTGAGATGCCAAAATTGTTCAGAAGCAAAAAGCTACAAGTCCCGCTCATCTAATTAGAACTAATATTCATTTGTATTTTGGGATTTATAGTATATTCTCTTCTTTTTATCCTATTTGATTTTCAGTTTCTTGGGGACAAGCAATAATTAAGTTTGGTGTTGTGTAGAGCGGATAATTTATACGCTTTTTGGCATTGTTTTTAGGTAGTTTTCAGTAGGATCTAGCTACTTTTAGGGATGTTTTTATTAGTTTTTATGCAAAATTCACATTTCTGGACTTTACTATGAGTTTGTGTGTTTTTCTGTGATTTCAGGTATTTTCTGGCTGAAGTTGAGGGACCTGAGCAAAAATCTGATAGGAGGCTGACAAAGGACTGCTGATGCTGTTGGATTCTGACCTCCATGCACTCAAAATGGATTTTCTAGAGCTAAAGAACTTCAAATGGCGCGCTCTCAAATGCGTTGGAAGGTAGACATCCAGGGCTTTCCAGAAATATATAATAGTACATACTTTAGTCAAGTTTAGATGACGCAAACTGGTGTTCAACGCCAGTTCCATGCTGCATTCTAGAGTAAAACGCCAGAAACATGTCACAAACCAGAGTTAAACGCCAAAAACACGTTACAAATTGACGTTTAACCCCAAGAGAAGCCTCTGCACGTGTAAAGCTCAAGTTCAGCCCAAGCACACACCAAAGTGGGCCCCAGAAGTGGATTTCTGCACTTAGACTTATTTTTGTAAACCCTAGTAGCTAGTTTAGTATAAATAGAACTTTTTACTATTGTACTAGGCGTCTTTTGACCACGTCTTGGTTATTCCGATTCCCTCTCTGGGGCCGAAGCCAATGAACACCATTATCACTTATGTATTTTTAACGGTGGAGTTTTTACACGCCATAGATTAAGGTGTGGAGCTCTGCTGTTCCTCGAGTATTAATGCAATTACTATTATTCTTCTATTCAATTCAGCTTATTCTTATTCTAAGATATTCGTTGCACTTCAACATAATGAATGTGATGATGATCCGTGACACTCATCATCATTTTCACCTATGAACGCGTGACTGACAACCACTTCCGTTCTACCTTAGAACGAGCGTGTATCTCTTGGATTCCTTAATCAGAATCTTCGTGGTATAAGCTAGAATCCATTGGCAGCATTCTTGAGAATCCGGAAAGTCTAAACCTTGTCTGTGGTATTTCGAGTAGGATTCAGGGATTGAATGACTTTGACGAGCTTCAAACTCGCGAGTGTTGGGTGTAGTGACAGACGCAAAAGAATCACTGGATTCTATTCCGACATGATCGAGAACCGACAGATGATTAGCCGTGCTGTGACAGAGCATTTGGACCATTTTCACTGAGAGGATGGGAGGTAGCCATTGACAACGGTGAAACCCAACATACAGCTTGCCATAGAAAGGAGTAAGAATGATTGGATGAAAGCAGTAGGAAAGCAGAGATTCAAAAGGGATAAAGCATCTCCATACACTTATCTGAAATTCCCACCAATGATTTACATAAGTATCTCTATCTTTATTTTATGTTTTATTTATCATTATATTCAAAAACCATTATAACCATTTGAATCCGCCTAACTGAGATTTACAAGATGACCATAGCTTACTTCATACCAACAATCTCTGTGGGATCGACCCTTACTCACGTAAGGTATTACTTGGACGACCAAGTGCACTTGCTGGTTAGTTGTGCGAAGTTGTGACAAAGTGTGATGATGCCAGGGCATCTAGGCCAGTTTTACTGACATTTTCTTTACTGTTTTAGGGTAGTTTCATGCATTTTCCTAGTAAACAAGACAAGTTTTGGGTGAAAATATACTTACACCTTCATTCAAGCAACTATTGTGAATTTTGCATGATTTCATGAGATTTTTGCTAGAATTACATGATATTTTAATGATGCATAATCTCATGATTTTGGCTAGAGCTTTGATGCACTTTAATTGCTTGATTTCAGGACAAATGAAGCATGGAAGAATCACGTTAGCATTCACGTTAACTTAGTTAACGTGACTACTAACGTGGGATGGCAATTGGCTTGCAACGTTAATGAGAAAAGTGATCACCAATAACGCCTGCGAAGCCATTCATAGCCTATGTTAAGAGCCACGTTAACTAAGTTAACGTGGTACTTAACGTAGAAGGAAAGGAGGACTCCATGTTAATGAGAAACGTGAACTCCAATAACGTTTCTCCTCAACGTTAGTGGTAAAAGTGAACACTACTAACGTTGGGAAACTAGGCAATGCCCCACGTTAAGAGTCACGTTAACTAAGTTAACGTGAACTCTAACGTGGACAAGGATCAACAATGCCAACGTTAGTGACACTCACTTTTATCACTAATGTTGGATCATTTTCATTGCCTACGTTAACTCTCACGTTAATATTGTTAACATGAAAGTTAACGTGGAGTGGGGTTCAAAGAACCAACGTTAGTGACACTCACTTTTGTCACTAACGTTGGAAGATGGCTTCATTACTACGTTAAAAGCCACGTTAACTTAGTTAACGTGGGTTCTAACGTAGGGGATTAAGGCAATTAGAGCGTTAGTGATAAAGGTGAGTGTCACTAACGCTCTCGAAGGTGATAGGTGCCCACGTTAAGAGCTACGTTAGCTAAGCTAACGTAAGACCTAACGTAGGAGGCAAAAAGCAAGCAACGTTAATGGGAAAAGTGATTCCCATTAACGTTTGTGAAAAGGGGCACAAGCCAACGTTAATGGGAAAAGTGAGTCCCATTAACGTTGGCCAAGAATTGAGAAGGAACGTTAGAAGTCACGTTAAGACTTCTAACGTTGAGAATAACGTGGGCATATAAGGGTGGAACGTTAGTGGAAAAGGTGAATGCCACTAACGTTCTCGCACCCAGAAATGTATTCCACGATTAATCTCACTAAATGCCCAAGCCTAATTCATATTTCTCTGCAAGCTGGGCCCACTAAAGATGAGAATTGCTTCAACTCAAGGTCCAAAGCCCACATCCAAGACTTGAAGAACTCACTAGAAGATCATGAAGAGTAGTATATATAGGAGTAGTTTTGAACTAGAAAAGAACTTTGGCATCTTGGAGAACTACTCTCTGCATATTTACTTTTCTGTACTTCTAGCATGGATTCTTCTTTTCTGCCATTTTTTATTCCTGGAGCTATGAACAACTAAACCCCTTTCATTGGGTTAGGGAGCTCTGCTGTAATTTGATGCATCAATATTAGTTTTCATTCTTCTTCTTCTATCTTTTCTCTTGATTTTACTAGAAAGCTTTCAATCTTAATTCAATTGGTTAGTTATCTTGGAAAAGAAACTCTCCATAATTGGATCTCTTCGGAACCTTGGAAGAGGAATGAAGAGATCATGCTAGAATTGCTTTCTCATGCTGGACCAATTTAGGTTGGGATGGATATGTGACTATAATCCCCTCAATACTTGAATTGGGAAATGTATGTGGTATAATCAGTGACCATACTTCATCTCTTCTCATGAGCAATTGACCAAGGAATTGGCTACTGATCAAGATTTGAGAGATTGGATTACCAAGGAATTGGGATTCAATCACTTAAGATTGCCAAGGAGATCAATGAATGCATTGATTGAGGAAGAGATGAGAATGAACTTGATCCGGAGAATTGCAACATCTCCTAAACCCAATGATCTCCCCATTTCTGATCTTACCCATTCTCTTTAATTTCTGCTATTTACTTTTATGAGCATTACCCCAATTCCCCATTTAAGATTCTGCACTTTAATTTCTGCTATTTACTTTCTAGTCATTTAAATTTCTGCATCTCAATCTAAATTCTGTTTAGCTCAACTATCATATTCTTCTAACTAAAGTTGCTTGACCAATCAATTCTTGTGGGATTCGACCTCACTCTATAGTGAGTTTTACTTGACGATAATTCGGTATACTTGTCGAAGGAAAATTTGTTGAGAGACAAATTTCCATGCATCATGTGATTCACGTTTGAGAGCTCCAAGTCTTTGGTGCCATTGTTGATGATCACAATTTCGTGCACCAATAACCACTCACGATTATTTGAAGTCATCCCTAAGGAACGACTAGGTCACATATATAACTCTATAAATACCTGCAACGCTCAGATATTTTTTTTCAATCCAATTTCACTTAAACCTTTGCTAACGTAAGTATCAGAATCTCTTTCAGGTATCTTCTACTACTGTCTAAGAGAGAATGTTGGAACAACCACTGTCCTAGCAATCAAGTCAGAACCCTCAAATCGTAGACGTTTGGACCTCACGTCCAGGCCAAAATTCAACCTGATTTTAGGTAATACCTCATAACAGAAGCTATGAGAATAGGTTATAATTCGTATGTGGGCTAGTTTTGTTCTATGAAAGTTGTAAGTTGAGCTAATGATTTCAATCTATATAATTAAATATTTGAGTAAATAGTCATTATGGCACTCAAAAGATTTTGACTTTGACAAAGCGATACCAAAAAAACACTAATGATAAAATGACTTACAAAAAATATTTCATTTGACAAAATGACCCAAATATTTAGTCAATAGTTAATTTTTTCAATCAATAGTTAGACTTTTAAGAAAATTACAAATCTGCTCTCATCTATTGATATCATCATCATCACCATCATGCCCACCTCCATTCTTTTTTGCCATTTGATTCCTCTATTACAGCCCTAGTTTGCCATCCAACCTCACCTACTGGCATCATCATCACTATCACCCTAACCTTATCTCATTCCTTTACCACTACCCTATCCAGCCATCCTCACTCACTAGCATTATCAGTATAGTCATCATCACCACTATCAACTCCATACCTCATTTCATCATTCCTTTTGTCACTATCCCATCCTACCGTTCCTCACTCACCGATATCACCATTATCATTACTATCAGTACAATCACATCCTACCCCCATTGTCCCTACCTCTCGCCCACCACCATCACTCTCAACTTCTATTGTGAAATGTCCAATCCTAACTCATTTATCACTGTCATACACCTAAAATTGATATCAACAAAAATAGATCAAGAAATATAAATTAAAAAAAGAAACAAATCGAAATTCATAGGAAGAGAAAGAACGACGAAAGAGGAAGAAACATAGATATCAATAAAAAAAAGAAATGAGAGGGAGAGAGAAAAAGAGAGAGTGTATGAAGGGAATGAAGACGAAACTGTTAGGGGTGAGCACGAGTCAGTTTGGTTCGAGTTTATGGTAAAATTAGAATCAAACTGATCAAAATGTAATTGGTTCGGATTTGTATTTTTTTGTACATATACCCGAACCAAACCAAACCGATTAAGAACGGATTGGTTCGGTTCGGATAATTGGGTACCCGATGACTTTGAAATTCATAAAAAAAAAACTAATTTTTTATCTTAAAAATTCAACAAGTACAATAAACATGTAACATTAATAGAAATAATCAAAACATGTTAAACAGCAAATACATTAAAAATTAAACTCATTAAAATCTAAACATATTAATAATGAATAATCATTGTCTAATAAAAAATTCATATTTTTTTTTATTTAATTAATATATGATCGGGTTCGCAGGTTGGTTCGAGTTTCGCACCCCAAAATCGATACCCGAACCAATCACTAGCAAAAACCATCGGTTTGGTTCGGATTGGACCCGATTATCCGTTGGTTTTAGAACCAAATTTAATTGGTTCAGTTCGGATTTAGACGGATAATCGGGTACCCGCTACCCGTGCTCACCCCTAGAAACTGTGTAAATTAGTGTTGTGGTAGTGGTGGTGGAAGTAGAGATATAAAAGTGGAAGTATTCATGCTAATAGCAAAGGAGAGAATGTGTGATGACAGGATGAAAGTAGGGAGAATGACAATAGTAATGAAATAGATAAAAAGTGTGTGCAAGTAAATTAATAATTTATAATAAAAAATAAAGATAAATGGGTACTTTTATAAAATATTTAATTAACATTTGACTAGGTAAATTAACCATTGACTAAATATTTAAATTATTTTGTCAAATAAAATATATTTATTTAGAGCCATTTTGTCATTACCACCTTTTCAGTAATCATTTTGTTAAAATTGAAATTTCTTGATGAATGCTAAAATGACTGTTTACTCTAAATATTTAGTTATTTTTAAAAAAACTTGTGTAACTCGAGAATTAAATAGGTTTTCTCATATTTTCTTTTACTCTTTCAAAAATTATTTTTACATATAGTAAAATTATAAAATTATTTAATTACTTTGAATCAAAATTTGATTTTAATATTTATTTATCAATTTTATTAAATATAGATATTTTATGTTTTACTTTAAACTTTTTTAGTTAATCAAGAATTTTGTAAATCTATTTTTTTGTTATAGAGTGAGTTAACCGATTTAAACTATCAAATTAAAATGACTAAATGTAATGATAAGGGGTTGAATTGTGCTTAAATTTTTTTTTAAGAAATAAATGAACTTTAAAAGCTTATCAAATCTAATGAGTTGTGAATAATAGAACATATTAGCGTGAAGTGAAAAGCTTTTTATAGAGTTCCTTTAAGACTATTATTTCTTAGGTTATCACATTTTGTAAAACAATTTCTAAAGATTTCAAGTCTTAACAAAACTCAGGTACGTTATAAAAGCACTTTGGACGTATAGAAAAACTTTTTTTTGAAAACAAAACTCACCACACTAAGGTGGAGCAAACAGTAATAAACAAACAACATAAACAGACAGGCAACTCCAAAGAGTGTTAAAACCCAAAGAAATGAAATCCGCATGTCATCTCCGGCATAGCCATCAACAACACTAGGAATGTACACCTTTTCACTCGTCGCAGCTAAGCACGGTTATATTGATGATATCTTCTACGCCTTTGCTTTTATTCTGAAATATCCTCCTATTCCGCTCCATTTAAATGTGCCAAATGATCGCACAGAAGCACCTCAAATGCTGTTTTCGATCCTCTTTCCTACGCGGCTCATCTATCTAACTTAGGAAATGGTCCTTTAGTAACCCTGGAAAAGTCCAGCACCGGCCAAACACAGATATCCAAGCACTCTACACCTGCCAAAAGAATTCACAGCCGAGAAACAAGTGATGTACTTGCTCAATATCCTTATCACTTAAAACACAACTCTTATCATCCTGGCTAAAAATCCCAAACCGGTTTAGCCGTTCCTTAGTATTCATCCTGCCTACCAGGACAAACTGATGAGCGGATATTTTATACGCTTTTTGGGGGTAATTTCATGTAGATTTTAGCATGTTTTAATTAGTTTTTAGTAGAATATTATTAGTTTTTAGGCAAAAATCATATTTCTGGACTTTACTATGAGTTTGTGTGTTTTTCTGTGATTTTAGGTATTTTCTGGCTGAAATTGAGGGAGCTGAGCAAAAATCTGAGTTAGGCTGAAAAAGGACTGCTGATGCTGCTGGATTCTGACCTCCCTGCACTCGAAATGGATTTTCTGGAGTTATAGGAGTCCAATTGGCGCGCTCTCAATAGCGTTGGAAAGTAGACATCCAGGGCTTTCCAGCAATATATAATAGTCCATATTTTGCGCGAAGATAGACGACGTAAACTGGCGTTCAACGCCAGTATCATGCTGCTGTCTGGCGTCCAGCGCCAGAAACAGGTTACAAGCTGGAGTTCAACGCCAGAAACAGGTTACAACCTGGCGTTGAACGCCCAAAACAGCCCCAGGCACGTGAGAAGCTTAAGTCTCAGCCCCAGCACACACCAAGTGGGCCCCAGAAGTGGATTTCTGCACTATCTATCATAGTTTACTCATTTTCTGTAAACCTAGGTTACTAGTTTACTATTTAAACAACTTTTAGAGATTTACTTTGCACCTCATGACATTTTAGATCTGAAATTTGTACCTTTTGGCAGCATGAGTCTCTAAACCCCATTGTTGGGGGTGAGGAGCTCTGCAGCGTCTCGATGAATTAATACAATTACCTTTGTTTTCCATTCAAACACGCCTGTTCCTATCTAAGATGTTCATTCGCGATTAAACATGAATAAGGTGATGATCCGTGACACTCATCACCTTCCTCAGATCCATGAACGTGTGCCTGACAACCACCTCCGTTCTACATCAGATTGAATGAGCTTCTCTTAGATTCCTCAATCAGAATCTTCGTGGTATAAGCTAGAATTGATGGCGGCTACTCTTGAGGATCCGGAAGGTCTAAATCTTGTCTGTGGTATTCCGAGTAGGATTCAAGGATTGAATGGCTGTGACGAGCTTCAAACTCGCGATTGCTGGGCGTGATGACAAACGCAAAAGGATCAATGGATCCTATTCCAACATGATCGAGAACCAACAGCTGATTAGCCGTGCTGTGACAGAGCATCTGGACCATTTTCACTGAGAGGATGGGAGGTAGCCACTGACAATAGTGACACCCTACATACAGTTTGCCATGGAAGGAGCCTTGCGTGTGGAAAAGTATTTCAAGGAAGAGTTGAAGTTTAGAGGAGAAAGCATCTCCAAAACCCCAACATATTCTCCATTAATAAAGTAACAATTACTTATTCCAAACACTTTTACTTCTTACAATTAAATCCAAATAACCTTATTGGCATCCTGACTAAGATTAATAAAATAAACATAGCTTGCTTCAAACCAATAATCTCCGTGGGATCGACCCTTACTCACGTAAGGTATTACTTGGACGACCCAGTGCACTTGCTGGTTAGTTGTGCGGAATTGTCAAGAATTGTGATTTTCAATTTCGTGCACCAAGTTTTTGGCGCCGTTGCCGGGGATTGTTCGAGTTTGAACAACTAAAGGTTTATTTTATTTCTTAGATTAGGAATAGTTTATTTTTGTTGTTATAGAGTCATTAAATTCTGATAGGATAATTTCTTTTTAAAAATTTTTCAAAAATATTATTTTTCTTTACCAATTTTAATCTTTTTCGTGAGTTTAGTGTCTTGTTCTAAGTTTGGTGTCAATTGCATATTTTATATTTTTCCTTTAAATTTTCGAATTTGTGTTTTTTTTTTGTTCTTCATTGATCTTTAAGTTGTTCTTGTTTATTTTTCTTGTTTGATCTTGAGTTTTTCTTGTTCTGTATCTTTTCTTGTTTTTCTTGTGCTAATCCAAAGCATTAGTCTTCCAAAAGAAATATACCTATTCAGAACAATTGTTAATTTTCTGCCCAATTGGCTAGAGCGTTGTTCTATGTTCTTGGTAATTGGGTATCTTTATTTCAAAACTTCTTTTAAAAATAATTTTTCTTGATTTAATCTTGTGCCAAACTTTAAGTTTGGTGTTTTATTGTTAATTTTTCTTCAATTTTCGAAAATTTAGTGAAGTTTTCTAAAAATTTTAAGTTTGGTGTTCTTTCTTTTGTTCTTGGTGTTCTTGTGAATCTTCAAGGTGTTCTTGAGTCTTTCTGGTGTTTTGATCTTAAAATTTTTAAGTTTGGTGTTCCTTGGTGTTTTCCCTCCAAAATTTTCGAAAATAAGGAGCATTAGATCTAAAAATTTTAAGTCTTGTGTCTTTTATGTGTTTTTCTCTTTCATCATAAAATTCAAAATTCAAAAAAAAAATATATCTTTTCTAACTAATTTTAAACTATATTTTCGAAATTTTTATATAAAAATTCAGATTTCAATTTCAAAATTTTTCAATTCTTATCTTTTTAAGTTTTTTTTTTAAAAAAAGAGATATTTTTAATATATATTTTATTACATTTTTCAAAAATATCCTAACCACTTTCTCTTTTTCATCAAATTTTTCGAAAATCTTCATAAGCTTTTTCAAATTTTTATAAATTTTAATTTTTAATTTTCTTTCTTTATTGATTTTATTTTTATTTCGGTTTTTGTGTTATTTTATTATTTCGAAAATTATTCTTATAATAAAATAGACAATATCAACATCTATACCATCTCCCTTGCTCTATCATGGAACTAAGTAGAAATGAACAGTCCAGGTGGACTCTGGGGTCATATGCTAACCCCACTACTACTTCATATGGGAGCAGTATCTGTATACCCTCCATTGGAGTTAGTAGCTTTGAGTTGAATCCTCAGCTCATTATCATGGTGCAGCAAAGCTGCCAGTATTCCGATCTTCCACATGAAGAACCTACAGAGTTTCTGGCACAATTTTTACAAATTGCTGACACAGTACATGATAAGGAAGTAGATGAGGATGTCTACAGATTATTACTGTTTCCATTTGCTGTAAAAGATCAAGCTAAGAGGTGGTTAAATAACCAACCTAAGAACAACATAAAGACATGGAAACAGCTGTCAGAAAAATTTCTGAATCACTATTTTCCTCCAAAACGGATGACACAGCTAAGGCTAAGCATCCAAGGCTTCAAACAAGGAGATAATGAATCCCTTTATGATGCCTGGGAGAGATACAGAGAGATGCTAAGAAAATGCCCCTCTGAGATGTTTTCAGAGTGGGTGCAATTAGACATCTTCTACTATGGGCTTACAAAAAAAGCTCAGATTTCTCTAGATCACTCAGCTGGTGGATCTATACATATGAGAAAAATAATTGAAGAAGCTCAAGAGCTTATTGATACAGTTGCCAGAAATCAGCATCTGTACCTAAGCAGTGAATCTTTCATGAAAGAAGAAGCTAAAACAGTAACTGTTGAACTCAGTCCTGTAGATCAGGCTAATGAATTCAATCAGCAATTAGACTTTCTAACTCAGCAGCTAGCTGAATTCAAGGAAATACTACAGGAAACAAGAATGGCTAACAGGAATATGGAAGTACAGTTAAAGCAAACAGAAAAGCAACTATCAAAACAAATAACAGAAGAATGCCAAGCAGTTCAATTAAGAAGTGGGAAAACATTAAATACCTTACTTCAAAGCAGCAGGAAGCCAAGAAATGAACAAATGGCTACTCAAAATCCCTCTGAGGACAATCAGAGCCCAGAGAGGAATAATGCTGGCGCTGAACGCCCAGACCATGCTCATTCCTGGCGTTCAACGCCAGAAACAAGCATGAATCCAGCGTTGAACGCCCAAAGGGAGCACAGTTCTGGCGTTCAGACGCCAGTAACAGATAAGGAGTTGGCGTCTAACGCCACTCCAGCTTCCACCCCTGGCATTCAAATGCCAGTGGGGGATCAGTCACATACAAGTGCTGATAACAACCCTTCTAAAAAGGCTTCCCAACCCACTTCTACAAGTAATAAACCTGCAGCAACTAAGGTTGAGGAATACAAAGCCAAAATGCCTTATCGTCAAAAACTCCGCCAAGCGGAACAGGATAAGCAATTTGCCCGCTTTGCAGACTATCTCAGGACTCTTGAAATAAAGATTCCATTTGCAGAAGCACTTGAGCTAATACCCTCTTATGCCAAGTTCATGAAAGAGATCTTAAGTCATAAGAAGGATTGGAGGGAAACTGAAAAAGTTTACCTCACTGAGGAATGCAGTGCAGTTATCCTGGAAAGCTTACCTGAGAAGCTTAAGGATCCCGGAAGCTTTATGATACCATGCACATTAGAGGGTACTTGTACCAAGCAGGCTCTATGTGATCTTGGGGCAAGTATCAACTTAATACCTGCATCTATTATCACAAAGCTTGGTTTGACTGAAGAAGTCAAACCAACCTGGATATGTCTTCAACTTGCTGATGGCTCCATTAAATACCCATCAGGCGTGATTGAAGACATGATTGTCAAGGTTGGGCCATTTGCCTTTCCTACTGACTTTGTGGTGCTGGAAATGGAGGAGCACAAGAGTGCAACTCTCATTCTAGGAAGACCTTTTCTAGCAACTGGCCGAACCCTCATTGACGTCCAAAAAGGGGAAGTAACCCTGAGAGTCAATGAGGAGGAGTTCAAGTTGAATGTTACCAAAGCCATGCAACATCCAGACACCCCAGATGATTGCATGAGTGTTGATATCATTGACTCTCTGGTAAGAGAGGTCAATATGGCTGAGAGTCTCGAATCAGAGCTAGAGGACATCTTTAAAGATGTTCAGCCTGATTTGGAGGAATCAAAGAGAATAATAGAACCTCTAAAAATCCCTCAGGAAGAGGAGAAACCTCCCAAACCTGAGCTCAAACCATTACCACCATCCCTGAAATATGCATTTCTGGGAGAAGGTGATACCTTTCCTGTAATCATAAGCTCTACCTTAGAGCCACAGGAAGAGGAAGCACTAATTCAAGTGCTAAGGACACACAAGACAGCTCTTGGGTGGTCCATCAGTGATCTTAAGGGCATTAGCCCAGCCAGATGCATGCACAAGATCCTATTGGAGGGTGACGCCAAGCCAGTGGTCCAACCACAAAGGCGGCTGAATCCAGCCATGAAGGAAGTTGTGCAGAAGGAGGTCACTAAATTACTAGAGGCTGGGATTATTTATCCTATTTCTGACAGCCCCTGGGTAAGCCCTGTCCAAGTCGTCCCTAAGAAGGGAGGCATGACAGTGGTTCATAATGAAAAAAATGAACTGGTTCCTACAAGAACAGTTACAGGGTGGCGTATGTGTATTGATTATAGAAGGCTCAATACAGCCACCAGAAAGGATCATTTTCCTTTACCATTCATAGACCAGATGCTAGAAAGACTAGCAGGTCATGAATACTACTGCTTCCTGGATGGATATTCAGGTTATAATCAAATTGCAGTAGATCCCCAGGATCAAGAGAAAACGGCATTCACATGCCCATCTGGAGTATTTGCATACAGAAGGATGCCATTTGGCTTGTGCAATGCACCTGCAACCTTTCAAAGGTGCATGCTCTCTATCTTCTCTGATATGGTAGAGAAGTTTCTGGAAGTCTTCATGGATGACTTTTCAGTATTTGGAGACTCATTCAGCTCCTGCCTTAACCATTTAGCACTTGTTCTGAAAAGATGCCAAGAGACCAACCTAGTTTTAAACTGGGAAAAATGTCACTTTATGGTGACTGAAGGGATTGTCCTTGGGCATAAAATTTCAAACAAGGGAATAGAGGTGGATCAAGCTAAAGTTGAAGTAATTGAAAAATTACCACCATCTGCCAATGTTAAGGCAATCAGAAGCTTTCTGGGGCATGCAGGATTCTATAGGAGGTTTATAAAGGATTTTTCAAAAATTGCAAAACCTCTGAGCAATCTGCTAGCTGCTGACACGCCATTTATGTTTAACACAAGGTGTCTGCAGGCGTTTGAGACCCTGAAAGCTAAGCTGGTCACAGCACCAGTTATTTCTGCACCAGACTGGACATTACCCTTTGAACTAATGTGTGATGCCAGTGACCATACCATTGGTGCAGTATTAGGACAGAGGCATAACAAGCTTCTGCATGTCATTTATTATGCTAGCAGTGTTTTAAATGATGCCCAGAAAAATTACACAACCACAGAAAAAGAATTACTTGCAGTGGTTTATGCCATTGACAAGTTTAGATCCTACTTAGTAGGATCAAAAGTGATTGTGTACACTGACCATGCTGCTCTTAAATATCTACTCACGAAGCAGGATTCAAAGCCCAGGCTCATAAGATGGGTGTTGCTTCTGCAAGAGTTTGATATAGAAATAAGAGACAGAAAAGGAACATAGAATCAAGTAGCTGATCACCTGTCCCGGATAGAACCAGTAGCAGGAGCATCCCTCCCTCCTACTGAGATCTCTGAAACCTTTCCGGATGAGCAATTGTTTGCTGTTCAGGAAGCTCTGTGGTTTGCAGACATTGCAAACTATAAGACACAAGGTTCTCCTTTTGTAACCATGGAGAGGAAGCATGAAAAGCTTCTCTCACTGCAGAGTCAACCAAAGCCCCCACAGTCCAACTCTAAGTTTGGTGTTGGGAGGCCACAACCAAACTCTAAGTTTGGTGTTGAACCCCCACATTCAAACTCTAAGTTTGATGTTGGGAGGTCCCAACCTTGCTCTGATTATCTGTGAGACTCCATGAGAGCTCACTGTCCAGCTAAGGACAATAAAGAAGCGCTTGCTGGGAGGCAACCCAGTCATTCACAAAATTTAATTTTATTTGTTTTTGCTAATTAATTTTTACAGGTATATGTCAAAGTATCTTCAAAAGGTAAAATAGCAATTGATTGGATTCACAGAGTTACAAGGGAATTTGGAAGCTCACTGGCGTGAAAAAGCCAGTAAGAAACATTTTGGGCGTTGAACGCCCAAAAAAAGCACCCACTGGGCGTTCAACGCCAGTAAGGGTAGCCATCTGGGAGTTAAATGCCAGAAAGGAGCATCTTCTGGGTGTTGAACGCCAGAAAGAAGCACCTTCTGGGCATTTAACGCCAGATTGACAGCGTCCTGGGCATTCAGAAAAACGCCCAGTGACAAAGGACTTCCTAGCGTTCAACGCCAGAAAGAAGCAACAGCTGGGCGTTGAACGCCCAGGAGAAGCAGCAATTGGGCGTTAAACGCCCAAAACAAGCAGCATTTGGGCGTTTAACGCCAGAATGGTGGGGAGGAGGTAAAATTTGTTTTTCTTCACAAATTTTCTAATTTTTATGTTTCAATTCATAATTTCTTGCATAAACATGTTTTAAAATATCATCCTTCAATTCCAAAAAATTTTAATCCTAATTTCTAAAAACACTAATTTCTAAAATCCCTTTTTCAAAAATGTCAAATGTATCTTAATTCATAAACACAAATCTTTTTCCAATCCAAATTTTTTTCAAATCTTTTTCAACTCATCATATCTTTTGGATTTCGAAATTTCCTCTCCCTCTATTCCTCTCCTTTCCTTTCTTTTGCTTGAGGACAAGCAAACCTCTAAGTTTGGTGTGATTTGCCATGATCACTGAGCTAAAACTCATCAAGATCATGGCACCTAAGAGAACAGGAAGAGCAAGGATGTGAACTGAAGGAACTAAAGCGTCAGAAGCTATTCCTTGAAGGACCAAGCACCCCACAGACTAGAGGAACATCCACTTTCCAAAATACAGGTTGTTAAGTTCTAATTTTAAGCTTTAACTCTGTGATAGTATTATTATAGAAATTTACCTTAGAAGTTATATAGGAGTAGTAGTAATTAGCATGTCTATTTTGGTTTTATTTCCAATTAAGTTATAATTTATTTTTCTCATCATCATCAAACATGAATAAAATAGTAGATTTGTAGAATAAAGAGGAAATTTAATTTTTTCGAGTTCTTAATAAGGAAAATTCTAATTATTTATATATGGTGGCAATACTTTTTGTCTTCTGAATGAATGCTTGAACAGTGCATATTTTTGATATTGAATTTTATGAATGTTAAAATTGTTGGCTCTTGAAAGAATGATGAACAAGAGAAATGTTATTAATGATCTGAAAAATCATGAAATTGATTCTTGAAGCAAGAAAAAGCAGTAAAAAAAAGAGAAAAAAGAGAGAAAGAAAAAGTAAGCAGAAAAAGCCAATAGCCCTTAAAACCAAAAGGCAAGGTAAAAAGGATCCAAGGCTTTGAGCATTAATGGATAGGAGGGCCCAAGGAAGTAAATCCAGGCCTAAGTGGCTAAATCAAGCTGTCCCTAACCATGTGCTTGTGGCATGCAGGTCCAAGTAAAAAGCTTGAGACTGAGTGGTTAAAGTCATGATCCAAAGCAAAAAGAGTGTGCTTAAGAGCTCTGGACACCTCTAACTGGGGACTTTAGCAAAGCTGAGTCACAATCTGAAAAGGTTCACCCAGTCATGTGTCTGTGGCATTTATGTATCCGGTGGTAAAACTGGAAAACAAAGTGCTTAGTGCCACGGCCAAGACTCATAAAGTAACTGTGTTCAAGAATCAACATACTACACTAGGAGAATCAATAATACTATCTGAATTCTGAGTTCCTATGGATGTCAATCATTCTGAATTTCAAAGGATAAAGGGAGATGCCAAAACTGTTCAGAAATAAAAAGCTACTAGCCCCGCTCATCTAAATTAGAATCTGAGCTTCACGTAAAACTCGGAGATTTTATTACTCCTTAAATTCTTTTTATCCTATTTTATTCATCTAGTTGCTTGGGGACAAGCAACAATTTAAGTTTGGTGTTGTGATGAGCGGATATTTTATACGCTTTTTGGGGGTAATTTCATGTAGATTTTAGCATGTTTTAATTAGTTTTTAGTAGAATATTATTAGTTTTTAGGCAAAAATCATATTTCTGGACTTTACTATGAGTTTGTGTGTTTTTCTGTGATTTCAGGTATTTTCTGTCTGAAATTGAGGGAGCTGAGCAAAAATCTGAGTTAGGCTGAAAAAGGACTGCAGATGCTGCTGGATTTTGACCTCCCTGCACTCAAAATGGATTTTCTGGAGCTACAGGAGTCCAATTGGCGCGCTCTCAACGGAGTTAGAAAGTAGACATCCAGGGCTTTCCAGCAATATATAATAGTCCATACTTTGCACGAAGATAGACGACGTAAACTGGCGTTCAACACCAGTATCATGCTGCTGTCTGGCGTCAGCGCCAGAAGCAGGTTACAAGTTGGAGTTCAATGCCAGAAACAGGTTACAACCTGGCGTTGAACGCCCAAAACAGCCCCAGGCACGTGAGAAGCTTAAGTCTCAGCCCCAGCACACACCAAGTGGGCCCCAGAAGTGGATTTCTGCACTATCTATCATAGTTTACTCATTTTCTGTAAACCTAGGTTACTAGTTTACTATTTAAACAACTTTTAGAGATTTACTTTGCACCTCATGACATTTTAGATCTGAAATTTGTACCTTTTGGCAGCATGAGTCTCTAAACCCCATTGTTGGGGGTGAGGAGCTCTGCAGCGTCTCGATGAATTAATACAATTACCTTTGTTTTCCATTCAAACACGCCTGTTCCTATCTAAGATGTTCATTCGCGCTTAAACATGAAGAAGGTGATGATCCGTGACACTCATCACCTTCCTCAGATCCATGAACGTGTGCCTGACAACCACCTCCGTTCTACATCAGATTGAATGAGCTTCTCTTAGATTCCTTAATCAGAATCTTCATGGTATAAGCTAGAATTGATGGCGGCCACTCTTGAGGATCCGGAAGGTCTAAATCTTGTCTGTGGTATTCCGAGTAGGATTCAAGGATTGAATGGCTGTGACGAGCTTCAAACTCGCGATTGCTGGACGTGATGACAAACGCAAAAGGATCAATGGATCCTATTCTAACATGATCGAGAACCAATAGCTGATTAGCCGTGCTGTGACAGAGCATCTGGACCATTTTCACTGAGAGGATGGGAGGTAGCCACTGACAATGGTGACACCCTACATACAGCTTGCCATGGAAGGAGCCTTGCGTGTGGAAAAGGATTTCAAGGAAGAGTTGAAGTTCAGAGGACAAAGCATCTCCAAAACTCCAACATATTCTCCATTAATAAAGTAACAATTACTTATTCCAAACACTTTTACTTCTTACAATTAAATCCAAATAACCTTATTGGCATCCTGACTAAGATTAATAAAATAAACATAACTTCCTTCAAACCAATAATCTCCGTGGGATTGACCCTTACTCACGTAAGGTATTACTTGGACGACCCAGTGCACTTGCTGGTTAGTTGTGCGGAATTGTCAAGAATTGTGATTTTCAATTTCGTGCACCACAAACCAAGCAAACAGCTCCACTCTTGGTGGAACCAACCCTTTCCAGATAGTCTTCGTGAGGCTGTAACTGGTAACATCCTCTGATAGCATTCCTTCTTGTAACACCTGCACAAAGGAGTTAGTTGAAAAGATACCAAGTTTATCATATTTCCATACAACTCTATCCTCTCTATTGTTCACCAGCCCCACAGGTCTCAAGGCCTCATGTAACGAACTCAGAAGGTCTAACTCCCACTAAAAGAGCTCACGCCTCTATTGGAAGTTCCAAACCCACTCTAACCCATCCCAAAACCCACAATCCCTAATAACCGAGCCACATTGGTTTGAAGCAGAAAAGAGTCTGGGGAACCAATCTTTCAAAGATCCACACTATAACCAAACATCTTTCCAAAATCGAGTCCGTCGTCCATCACCAATCTCCATAGCCAGGCCTGTAATCATCTTATCCCTTATATGTTGCTCCTTAATTTGTAAATGGCAAATATCCTTCCATGGGCCTCCTCTAGTGGGCAGCATTTGAGTGGACAGTAACTCATTTGGCCTCAGATTATTACAGGAACAGACCACCTGCTTCCACAACGGGCACTCTTCCTTAGCAAAGCGCCACCACCATTTAAACAACAGTGCAATGTTACGGATCATAGCACTCCAACTCCCAACCCACCTAACTTCTTAGGGGCATGCAACAACTCCCATCTCACTAACGCCATACCATTCCTCCTATCCTCCTTACTCCAGAGAAATCTTCTCTGTAATGAAATCAACTTCTCAACAACTGCCTTCGGCATCTTATATAAACTCAAGTAATACACCGACAAGCTATTCAAGACTGATTTGATAAGCACCAATTTTCCAGCTTTGTTTAGCACCTTAGCTTTCCAAAGGCTTAGTTTCTCTTCCACCTTATTGATTATAGACTTCCAAGTCTTAACCAGCCTTGGATTTGCTCCTAAGGGGACTACAAGGTACTTCATAGGGAGGGTATCTTCCTTACAACCCCACAATCTATACATACGTTGTACCCACTGCTATTCACAATTGATCGAAATTAGACTGGACTTTTTAAAATTAATACTGAGCCCTGACATCAACTCAAACCATCGCAGTAGCTGCTTGTAATTTTTCATAGTCTTGTCTTCTGGTGGACAAAACAGAATAGTGTCATCAGCAAATTGAAGGTGCGATAGCTCCACACTATCTCAACCAACCACCAAAGGAGAAATGCGTCCGATCCTAACCGCCTCACCAACCATTCTATGCAGAACATCCATAACCAGCACAAACAAGAAAGGAGAAAGTGGGTCGCCTTGTCTCAAGCCCCTTTCCATTTTAAACGGTTTAGATGATAAACCATTAATTAGGACTGACATAGAAGCTGTGGTCACACACTCCTTAACCCACGCCCTCCACCTACGCCCAAATCCCATCTTTTGCAGCACAATATCCACAAAACACCACTTTACTCTATCATAAGCTTTTTGGAAATCTAACTTGATTATGGCTGCCTCCTTTTTTCTCCCTTTAAGCCAGTGCACTATTTCAGACGCTATGAGAGCCCCATCATGAATTTTCCTACCCTTTACAAACGCGCTCTGAGTCTTCCCTACTAATCCTTGTGATGACATGTCATCATATACCTATTTTTCTATGCTTTTTCATACAAGAAATTGATGATTTGTGCTTAAATATTGAATGCTTTTGTGCTTAAATGATATATTTTCTTGATCTTTTAATTTTATAAATCTTGTAGGAAATAAGAAGAAAAAGAAGCAAAGAAGCACAAAATAAGCTAAAAAGGAGAAAAAAAGAGCTTTGGGGAACACTTTGAAGTTGGAGCACACTTTGGAGCCTTAGGCCACGCTTTTAAAAGCGTGGCCCATGACTAAATTAAAGGAGGAAGCAACCAGCACGCACATTGCCCTGCTCTTGCCAAGGGCAGGGCAATATCATGATGAAACAAAGTGAGGTTGGAAGCAAATTTTCGCTAAGTTAAAATCTGGGCGCTCACAGCATGACCATGCCTCCTTCAAAGGGCTATAACTTGAGCTACAGACGTTCGATTGATGTGCTTCCAGTTGCGTTGGAAAGCTGACATTCAGAGCTTTCCAACGATATATGGCAATCTATATTTGGCGTAAAATTGAGGCATGAGTGAAAGGCATCTTTAAGAGCCAAAAATAAGCGAAAATAAACCAAAGTGCTTCCACCAAGGTTCGAAGCTGGAGCCTCACTCCAAAGCAAAGTAGTGCTCATTATTCTGCTCTGCCCTCTTGGAGAGCAGGGCAATGTCGTGCTTCACTTCATGAAAAATCAAGGAAAATTGCTCCCCCAATTGCTTTCACCAAGGTTCGAATTTGGGAACTCCCCTTGGCACGCACATGGGCATGCATGACACGGGCATCCTTGGCGCACACAAAGGAGCTTGGGCACGCAGCTTGGACACACCATGACAACACTGCCCTGCTCTCCACAAGGGCAGGGCAGCATCCTGATGCCCCTCCCAATTTGGCACGCTAGTTGGATCCACATGCAAGGCTTCCCTGCTCTGCCCTCCACAAGAGCAGAGCAGCCTCCTGGGAACACCCATGGGCCAAAATTCAATTAAAATTCCCTTTGAACTCAAATCTTCACCAATTGAACCAAGGCCATCCAAGACCCATTCTCCCTCAAATCCAAAGCAAGCAAAGCCCACTCAACATGACTCAAAGACACACATAGAAGCTAGATTAGGAATTTCATTTTGTGAATTTATTTTTAATTTCAATTTCATTTTATTTTCATTTTGTAAAAAAGCCTATATAAAGGGCATCACTCTCATTTCAGAGAGGAGGTTGGCTCTAAAAAAAGCTCCATTAGAAAAAGAAAGGCTAGCTCGACTAGGGAGCATTAGGATTTGAGAGCTCTCTCTCTTAGTTTTCATTTCTGTTTTGAATCTTGGATTGAGATTGGAAGGAATTCTGTTTTCATTCTCTATCTGCAACCTCTCTTGTTCTTCTTCTGCAAACTTTCAAGTAAATTGTGATTTGAATCAAAGTTTTCTTCATTGCTTTCATCTTTAATTTTCCTGCATCTTGTTTGCTGTTGGATCAAGGAAGGGATTGAGATCTAGACTTGTTTTCTAGTCTCCTCCACCCCTGAGATCTTCAACTTTTCTTTAGCTATTGAAATTGAGCTGCATTTTACTTTCTGTTTCATTCCTCTTCAATTTCCTTTATGTTTTGATCTTGAGAGCAAGTGAGCTCTTGGCTTCCTTTCTGTTTTTACTATTTCATTGAAATTGTTAGTTTCACTTTGAGATTTGAGAAATGATCTATGTCTCTTTGTTGCATCTCATTGCTCCCAATTTAATTTCCTGCACTTGTGTTCTTATGCAATTTACATTTAAGCTACTATGACCTTGAATTTACTTTTCCTGCAATTTAATTTCCTTGCAATTGTTCTAAGCTTTGATCTACTGCTTTCATTTAATTTCCCTGCACCCACTCCCTTTTACATTTCTTGTCATTTAAGATTCTGTTAATTTACATTTCTTGCTCTTTAAGTTTCAATGCAATTTACTTTCTGCACTTTATAATTCCTGCAAATTTACTTTCTGTTGGCTACAATTTTACTCAATTCCACTTCAATGTTAGCTTGACTAAACTAATCACCCACTAAAGTTGCTTGATCCATCAATCCCTGTGGCATCGACCTCACTCTTGTGAGTTATTACTACTTGATGCGACCCGGTATACTTGCCGGTTGGATTTGTGTGTTGGAAATTCGTTTTTCCGCAAAAACACCATCACCTGGCATCACTGCTCTCATCCTCCTAACTAGCACCTTCGAAATAACCTTGTACACACATCCAACCATGCTAATAGGTCTGAGGTCTTTAATCTCCTTCACACCAATGAACTTAGGGGCCAGCGCCACCCACGTAATATTGGAATCTGTCGGTAACCTGGATGTGTGAAAGAACCCCATCACAGCTGCTGTAAATTCCGCCCCAATCTCATCTGAGCACCGTTTGATGAAATTCATGTTGTACCCATCACAGTCTGGCGCCTTCGATGACTCACAATCCCACACTGCCTCTCTAATTTCGTCAGCCTATGGCATCGCTTCCAAGGTTACCAATTCTTCCTCATCTATTCTCTTCACCAGATCATCTCTGAACCCCAGCAAAGGAGAATGCCCCTGATGATACAGATCTTTATAAAACTCTCTAATAGCTATTTTTATTCAACTTGGTTCGGTACCAGTCTGCCATTAACAATCAGAGCATCAATCCAATTATTCCTCCTTCTTGCAGACGCTATATTGTGAAAGTATCTTGTGTTTCTGTCCATTTCCTTTGCTTGCCTAGACCGAAACATTTGCTTCCAGTGAATTTCTTTTCTCGTATACCACCTCTCACAACAAGTAACTAACGCCCTCTTCTAGCCTCCGTAGTTCCATCATAGACTCCATTACTTACCATATCATCTACCTTTTTTTTATCTCTTCCTCAAGCCTCAAGATCTTCTTGTCTATCTCACCAAAGTTGTCCTTATGCCATCTTCCCAAAGGTCCTGTCAATGCCTTCAATTTTTCTGTGAACTGTAACTCCCCTAATCCTCTCCAATCCTCCTTAACCATTCTAAGAAAACCTTCATGCATGAACCACGAATCAAGGCTTCGAAATGGCCTAGGACTTCCCCTCACCCTCTTATATTCGACAATAATAGGGCAGTGATCTGACAAGCCCCTTGGACCGCCTCTTAACCGAGTCTCAGGAAACTCTTCTAACCATTCTATACTAACCATAGCTCTATCAATTCGACTGCATGAACGGTCTCGAAACCACGTAAACTTACGATCTGTTAGTGGCAAATCCACTAAGGGCATATCTTGCATCCAAATCTTGAATTCTTCTGCAGACAAAGGTAAATTAACAATGCCTTTCCATTCCTCCACATTCACTATCTCATTAAAGTCTCCCATGAAACAGCAAGGGACCTGACACAACCCAGCAATGTAACTCAACTCCTCCCATACATGACTCTTCTCTTCTCTATTATGGGCACCATAGACCAAGAAAAAAGCACAGTGAAAACTATTCTTTAGTAAGACACTTTCAACGCATAACCATCTCTCCCCTTTATAGCAATTATTCAATTTAAAAAATAATTCATCCCATATCATCAACGGACCACCAGATGCACCATCCGACTTTACATATTCCCATCCTGCCCCAACATATCCCCAAATCCTTTCAACATCAAATCTAGTCACAACCCGTCTTTTAGTCTCAATCAACCCTACCAGGCTCAAGTTATGTTTATTTTTTAAATCCTTAACCATTCTCATCTTTCCGTCACCCCGTAACCCTCTAACATTCCAAGAACTAAAAGTCATTGGGAACTATTTTTCCACACTTATTTTTTAGTTTTGGGTCTGGACCGCCTCTTCTTCGCCTTTTGTTTTACCGCTCTCCTCTTTTGTGCTAATTCTTCGTTCTGTGCTTGGAGAATTACCATAATATCATCTTTCTCATTGTATAACACAACACCTGATTCTATCGCCAGCTCCAAGGTCAATTTGTTTTCCAACAGCTGCTCCTCTAGGCGCTGAGAGTCACTGTCCCCTTCTTCTTTATCCCAGTCCCCTTGCCCAGGTTTAGCACCTCCACGCCCTTCCCCAACTCGTCCAACAGGCCCATTATCCCCACTATGGTCCAAAATATTCCCCCGACCAGCCCCCAGTTTAGCATGGTTTTCGTCTTGGCCCTCGCATGCTGCTGCCGCATCAGTCTCCGGAGACAGGGTCGCAATCAACTCGCCCTCCACCACTGCATTGTGACTAGCTCCAGTCGACCCTACTCTAACCATCAGCTGATTCATGCCTTTAAATGCTCCATCTTCCACGACCCGACTTGGTGAGGCTGCTACTCCACCGGTAAGACCAGCCCCTTTGTCTTCCCCATCACCAACTTCTCCAACGGATCGGGTGCGGCCATCTCCACCACGGACTAGGCACCTGCCCCAAACTACTAACCGCCAGTTGCCATAGTTTCCATCTCCATCACAGGGGTCACTGTCTCCTTCAAGCAAGGTCACGCAGCCCAGGTCTCGTTTTTGCTGTGCAAGAAGAAGGAGATGCTCCGGGTGCCCATCCTCAACCGGGTCGTGCCAACCAACTGAGGGGGTCAGGCCCAAGCAGCTGGATCCATCCTTTCCTCCGAAGCTCTTTTTTTTTCCTGGCCCAGTCTGCATAACAGCCTCCTTATGCTTCTTTTTTTATTTTATTTTTCCTTGGTTGCAACCCTTTTTTGCCCATTGTATAATGAACCAAAATCACATGTAACCGTCCTATCTGAGTCTGCCTCATAATTAGCATCATTTCTAGCTCCAAAATTAGAAATCCCTTGATTGATGCTATTAATGATTTGGTAGGTTACTAGTTTTCTGCGATTATGATTGGCACTGCATTTAAACCATTCATTCAAAATATCATCCGAAATTACTAATCTGTCTTTATCCTCTTCCTCTCTATGTTGCACCATCATCATCAGCCCTTCATCAAGATCGTCCTTCTTAGATGAGACCAGTAGCCTTCTCTGCTATGCATCTTTTAATGTACTCGGTTTTGTTATAACATGGTTCAAAATCTCACAGTTGGTGATTTCATTATCAAAGAAATCCCCCTTGCATAGCATGTTACATGCTTCATGACCAATCTCCTTCACCAAGATGTCATAGCTTGCGGAACCAACAGTGATACGAACCATTTCTTGAATCACTTCCATGGCAAACGTATCAATCTGCACACGACCTACCGTTAACGTGCTGCACAATTCTGTCTCTTTTGCACACCCAACAACCGCTCCTCACTAGCCTCCTATCATTTTGAAGGTATCAACAGACCAACCGGACAAAAAAACACCAAAGCATTCAAGCCAAAACCTACGTGTTTCACATCGTTCTGATTCATTCCACTTTCATACCCTGTGAAAAACTTGTAAGAGGCAGTTCAAATTAAAGGTGTACGTCTTGTCTGCATGCACAACACTGTCAAAGGTCAGAAGTGCTTTGCAAGCTACCAATTCCTGAAGACGACAGAAGGTAGAGAAATTACTAAGTGATGCACGAAATTGTAAATCAAACTTTTCACGACTCGTACCACTAACCAGCAAGTGCACTGGGTCATCCAAGTTTACGTGAGTAAGGGTCGAATCCCACGGAGATTGTTGGCTTGAAGCAAGCTATGGTTATCTTATTATTCTTAGTCAGGATACCAATTATAGTTATCAATTGATTTGCAAATGAACAAGAGAACATGGATTAAGTAATACTTATTATGCAGTAATGGAGAATATGTTGGAGTTTTGGAGATGCTTTGTCTTCTGAATCCTTGTAACATAATGCTTCCTCACTTTCAAACATGCAAGGCTCCTTCCATGGCAAGCTGTATGTAGGGCATCACCATTGTCAATGGGTACTTCCCATCCTCTCGTGAAAATGGTCCAAATGCTTTGTCACAGCACGGCTAATCATCTGTTGGTTCTCGATCATGTCAGAATAGGATCCATTGATCCTTTTGCGTCTGCCACTACGCCCATCACTCGCGAGTTTGAAGCTTGTCACAGTCATCCAATCGTTGAATCCTACTCAGAATACCATAGACAAGGTTTAGACCTTCCGGATTCTCAAGGATGCTGCCAATGGATTCGAGCTTATACCACGAAGATTCCGATTAAGGAATCTAAGAGATACTCATTCAATCTAATGTAGAATGGAGGTGGTTGTCAGGCACACTGATGAGCGGATAATTTGTACGCTTTTTGGCATTGTTTTTAGTATGTTTTTAGTATCTTTTAGTTAGTTTTTAGTATATTTTTATTAGTTTTTAATTAAAATTCACTTTTCTGGACTTTACTATGAGTTTGTGTGTTTTTCTGTGATTTCAGGTATTTTCTGACTGAAATTGAGGGTTCTGAGCAAAAATCTGATCCAGAGACCAAAATGGACTGCAGATGCTGTTGGATTCTGACCTCCCTGCACTCGAAGTGGATTTTTTGGAGATACAGAAGCCCAATTGGCGCGCTCTCAACGGCATTGGAAAGTAGACATCCTGGGCTTTCCAGAAATATATAATAGTCCATACTTTGCCCAAGATTTGATGGCCCAAACCGGCGCTCAAAGTCACCTACAGAAATTCCAGCGTTAAACGCCGGAACTGGCATAAAAATTGGAGTTAAACGCCCAAACTGGCATGAAAGCTGGCGTTTAACTCCAGAAAAAGTCTCTACACGAAATTCCTTCATTACTCAGCCCAAGCACACACCAAGTGGGCCCGGAAGTGGATTTTTATGTCATTTACTCATTTCTGTAAACCTTAGGACACTAGTTTACTATTAATAGGACCTTTTGACATTGTATCCGTACCTTATGACCTCATAACATTTTTACACGTTTCTTTCCACAGTATGAGCCTCTAAACCCCATGGTTGGGGGTGAGGAGCTCTGCTGTGTCTTGATGAATTAATGCAATTACTACTGTTTTTTATTCAATCATGCTTGCTTCGATTCTAAGATAACACTTGTTCTTAATCCGGATGAATGTGATGATCCGTGACAATCATCATCATTCTCAACTATGAACATGTGCCTGACAACCAACTCTGTTCTATCTTAGATTGAGTAGTTATCTCTTAAGTTCTTTAATCGGAATCTTCGTGGTATAAGCTAGAACTGATGGCGGCATTCAAGAGAATCCGGAAGGTCTAAACCTTGTCTGTGGTATTCTGAGTAGGATTCAATGACTGGATGACTGTGACGTGCTTCAAACTCCTGAGGGCGGGGCGTTAGTGACAGACGCAAAAGAATCACTGGATTCTATTCCGGCCTGATTGAGAACCGACAGATGATTAGCCTATGCTGTGACAGAGCATCAGGGACGTATTTTCACTGAGAGGATGGGAGGTAGCCACTGACAATGGTGAAACCCTACATACAGCTTGCCATGGAAGGAGCCTTGCGTGTTTGATGAAGAAGACAGTAGGAAAGCAGAGATTCAGAAGATGGAGCATCTCCAAACCCCAACCCATTCTCCATTACTGCAATACAAGTAACCATTTCATGTTCTTTTGCTTTTTACAATCAATCCTGATAATTTCTGATATCCTGACTAAGATTTACAAGATAACCATAGCTTGCTTCAAGCCGACAATCTCCGTGGGATCGACCCTTGCTCACGCAAGGTATTACTTGGACGACCCAGTGCACTTGCTGGTTAGTTGTGCGGGATTGCAAAAGTGTTATTGCAATTTCGTGCACCAAGTTTTTGGCGCCGTTGCCGGGGATTGTTCGAGTTTGGACAACTGACGGCTTATCTTGTTGCTTAGATTAGGACTGTTTTATTTTTGTTGGTTTAGAGTCCTTTAGTTGAGTCTAGTTTCATATTTTAAGTTTGGTGTCAATTGCATGCTGTTGTTTTTCTTTTGATTTTCGAATTTTCCTTGTTCTTAATCCCTTTTTTGATTCACAAAAGTTCTAAGTTTGGTGTCCTCTTTGTGTTTTTCCTTTAAAATTTTCGAAAAAATTAGTGTTTGATTTTCTAAAATTTTAAGTTTGGTGTCTTTTTGTGTTTTTCTCTTTCCTCTTTTTAAGAATCAAATCTTTTTCATAAAAATTTTTCAATCATATCTTTTTAATTGCTGTTTTCAAAATCTTTTTTTTACTAATTGATTCAGTTCTCAATTTGCTTTGATCTCATTTTCCCTTTGATTTTCGAATTTTTTTATTTTATTTTCCTTTTGTTTTATTTTATTTTATTTTAATTTTTCGGTGAATTCAAAAAAAAAATATAATAAAAATAAGCAAAATTTATCTCTTTGCAATCATTACCATTTCCCTTTTGTCCATCATGGACTTAAGTGGAATTGATCAGTCCAGAAGGACTCTGGGGTCATATGCTAACCCCATTACAGCTGCATATGGGAGTAGCATCTGCACGCCCCCCATCAAAGCAAGCAGCTTTGAGCTAAATCCTCAACTCATTATCATAGTGCAGCAAAATTGCCAGTATTCCGGTCTTCCACAGGAAGAACCTACTGAGTTTCTGGCACAGTTCTTACAAATTGCTGACACAGTGCATGATAAAGAGGTAGATCAGGATGTCTATAGACTATTACTGTTTCCATTTGCTGTAAAAGATCAAGCTAAAAGGTGGTTGAATAACCAACCTACAGCAAGCATAAAGACATGGAAACAGTTGTCAGACAAATTCCTGAATCATTTTTACCCTCCAAAGAGGATGACACAGCTAAGGCTGGACATCCAAGGCTTTAAACAAGAGGATAATGAATCCCTTTACAATGCCTGGGAGAGGTATAGAGGTATGCTAAGGAAATGTCCCTCTGAAATGTTTTCAGAGTGGGTCCAGTTAGACATTTTCTACTATGGGCTTACAGAAAAAGCTCAGATGTCTTTAGACCACTCAGCTGGTGGATCTATACACATGAGGAAGACAATTGAAGAAGCTCAAGAGCTTATAGACACAGTTGCTAGAAACCAATACTTATATTCTAGCAATGAGTTCGTTCCAAAGGAGGAAGTCATGGCATTAGTCACTGATCCTAATCCTCAAGAACAGATGAATGAGCTTAATCAACAATTGCTCCTGATGACAGAACAGTTAGCAGAATTTAAAGAGATGCTCCATGAAACTAAAGTTGCTAATAAGAGCATAGAACTACAGTTGAATCAAGCAAAACAGCAAATATCTAAACAAATAACAGAGGAGTGTCAAGCAGTTCAATTGAGGAGTGGAAAGACTTTGAATAACACTGTTCAAAAGAGTAAAAAGCCAAACAAGGAACAAGTGACAGAGGACAACCAAAACTCTGTTCAAAATCCCTCTGAGGACAGTAAGAGCCCAGAGAGGAATATTGGCGTTCAAACGCCAGAAAGGGAAGGAAAACTGGCGTTAAACGCCCATTCCTTGCCCAGTTCTGGCATTCAAACGCCAGAAAAGGGGGAAAAGTTGGCGTTAAACGCCCATTTTCCACCCATTCCTGGCGTTCAAACGCCAAGGGAAAATCAGACACCTGAGAGTGCTGACAGTAATCCCTCTAACAAGGCTTCTTCAACCACTTCTGTAAGGAATAAACCTACAGCATCTAAGGTTGAAGAATATCAAGCCAAGATGCCTTATCCTCAGAAACTCCGCAAAGCGGAACAGGATAAGCAATTTGCCCGCTTTGCAGACTATTTAAGAACTCTTGAAATAAAGATTCCGTTTGCAGAGGCACTTGAGCAAATACCTTCTTATGCTAAGTTCATGAAAGAGATCTTAAGTCATAAGAAGGATTGGAGAGAAACTGAAAAAGTGTTTCTCACTGAAGAATGCAGTGCAGTCATTCTGAAAAGCTTACCAGAAAAGCTTCAAGATCCTGGAAGCTTTATGATACCATGCACACTAGAAGGTGTTTGCACCAAGACAGCTCTATGTGATCTTGGAGCAAGCATCAATCTAATACCTGCATCCACTATCAGAAAGCTTGGGTTGGCTGGAGAAGTCAAACCAACCAGGATATGCCTCCAACTTGCTGATGGCTCTATTAAACACCCATCAGGCATAATAGAGGACATGATTGTCAAGGTTGGGCCATTTGCCTTTCCAACTGACTTTGTGGTGCTGGAAATGGAGGAGCACAAAAGTGCAACTCTCATTCTAGGAAGACCTTTCCTAGCAACTGGACGAACTCTCATTGATGTACAAAAGGGGGAAGTAACCTTGAGAGTCAATGAGGAGGAGTTCAAGTTGAATGCTGTAAAAGCTATGCAGCATCCAGACACACCAGATGACTGCATAGGCGTTGACATTATTGATTCTCTGGTAGAAGAAATCAATATGGCTGAAAGCCTAGAATCAGAGCTTGAGGACATCTTCAAAGATGCTCAACCTGATCAAGAAGAACTAGAGGAGGCAAAGAAATTTTCGAAAATTCCTCAGGAAGAGGATAAGCCTCCTAAGCCTGAACTCAAACCACTACCATCATCCCTGAAATATGCATTTCTGGGAGAGGGTGACACTTTTCCAGTGATCATAAGCTCTGCTTTAAACTCACAGGAAGAGGAAGCACTGATTAAAGTGCTAAGGACACACAAGACAGCTCTTGGGTGGTCCATAAGTGATCTTAAGGGCATTAGCCCAGCTAGATGCATGCACAAAATCCTGTTGGAGGATAATGCCAAACCAGTGGTTCAACCACAGAGGAGGCTAAATCCTGCCATGAAGGAGGTGGTGCAGAAAGAGGTCACTAAACTACTGGAGGCTGGGATTATTTATCCTATTTCTGATAGCCCCTGGGTGAGCCCTGTCCAAGTTGTCCCCAAAAAGGGAGGCATGACAGTGGTTCATAATGAAAAAAATAAACTGGTTCCTACAAGAACAGTCACAGGGTGGCGCATGTGTATTGACTACAGAAGGCTCAATACAGCCACCAGAAAGGATCATTTTCCTTTACCATTCATAGACCAAATGCTAGAAAGACTAGCTGGTCATGATTATTACTGCTTTTTGGATGGCTATTCAGGCTACAACCAAATTGCAGTAGATCCTCAGGACCAAGAGAAGACAGCATTTACCTGCCCTTCTGGCGTGTTTGCCTACAGAAGGATGCCTTTTGGTCTGTGCAATGCACCTGCAACCTTTCAGAGGTGCATGCTCTCTATCTTCTCAGATATGGTAGAGAAATTTCTGGAAGTCTTCATGGATGACTTTTCAGTATATGGAGACTCATTTAGCTCCTGTCTTAACCACCTATCACTTGTCCTGAAAAGATGCCAAGAGACTAACCTGGTTTTAAACTGGGAGAAATGTCACTTTATGGTGACTGAAGGAATTGTCCTTGGGCACAAAATTTCAAGCAGGGGAATAGAGGTGGATAAGGCAAAGGTAGAGGTAATTGAAAAATTACCACCACCTACCAATGTTAAGGCAATCAGAAGCTTTCTGGGGCATGCAGGATTCTATAGAAGGTTTATCAAGGATTTTTCGAAAATTGCAAAACCTTTAAGTAACCTGCTAGCTGCTGACATGCCATTTGTGTTTGACACACAGTGTTTGCAGGCATTTGAGACCCTGAAAGCTAAACTGGTCACAGCACCAGTCATCTCTGCACCAGATTGGGCATTACCATTTGAATTAATGTGTGATGCCAGTGATCATGCCATTGGTGCATTGTTGGGACAGAGGCATAACAAACTTCTGCATGTCATTTATTATGCTAGCCATGTTCTAAATGATGCACAGAAGAATTACACAACCACAGAAAAAGAATTACTTGCAGTGGTCTATGCCATTGACAAGTTTAGATCCTACTTAGTGGGATCAAAGGTGATTGTGTACACTGACCATGCTGCTCTTAAATACTTACTCACAAAGCAGGATTCAAAACCCATGCTTATAAGATGGGTGTTGCTTCTGCAAGAGTTTGATATAGAAATAAGAGACAGAAAAGGGACAGAGAACCAAGTGGCTGATCATCTGTCCCGGATAGAACCAGTAGCTGGGGCGTCCCTCCCTTCTACTGAGATCTCTGAGACTTTCCCAGATGAGCAACTCTTTGCCATCCAGGAAGCTCCATGGTTTGCAGACATTACAAATTATAAAGCTGTAAGGTTCATACCCAAGGAGTACAGTAGTGTGCAAAGAAAGAAATTAATTTCAGATGCCAAGTATTACCTTTGGGATGAACCATATCTCTTTAAGAGATGTGCTGACGGAGTGATCCGCAGATGTGTACCCAGAGAAGAAGCACAAAGGATCCTATGGCACTGCCATGGATCACATTATGGAGGACATTTTGGAAGTGAGCGAACAGCCACTAAAGTCCTCCAGTGCGGCTTCTACTGGCCTACTCTCTACAAAGATTCCCGAGAGTTTGTGCGTAACTGTGACAGTTGCCAAAGAGCTGGTAACTTGCCTCACGGATATGCCATGCCTCAACAAGGGATATTAGAGATAGAATTGTTTGATGTATGGGGAATTGATTTCATGGGACCATTCCCACCATCATACTCAAACACTTATATTCTGGTGGCAGTGGACTATGTATCTAAGTGGGTAGAGGCAATTGCTACACCCACTAATGATACCAAAACCGTACTGAAATTCCTCCAGAAAAACATTTTCAGCAGATTTGGCGTTCCCAGAGTGCTAATCAGTGATGGGGGCACTCATTTCTGCAATAAGCAGCTATACTCTGCTATGGTCAGATATGGAATCAGCCATAAAGTGGCAACTCCGTATCATCCACAGACAAATGGGCAAGCTGAAGTCTCTAACAGAGAGCTAAAAAGAATCCTAGAACGGACTGTGATAGCCCGGAGAAAGGATTGGGCAAAGAGCTTGGATGATGTTCTGTGGGCATACAGAACAGCATTCAAGACTCCTATAGGAACCTCTCCATACCAACTGGTGTATGGGAAGGCCTGTCATTTGCCTGTGGAACTGGAACACAAAGCCTACTGGGCAACCAGATTCCTAAACATGGATGCACAGTTAGCTGGTGAGAAAAGACTGCTCCAGCTAAATGAGCTAGAGGAGTTCAGACTCAATGCCTTTGAAAATGCAAAAATTTATAAGGAAAAGGCAAAGAAGTGGCATGACAAGAGATTGTCAACCAGAGTCTTTGAGCCAGGACAAAAAGTTCTGCTCTTCAACTCTAGGCTCAAATTGTTTCCAGGAAAACTCAAATCCCGGTGGAGGGGTCCGTATGTGATTACAGGAGTCTCTCCATATGGATATGTTGAGCTTCAGGATATTGATTCTGACAAGAAGTTCATTGTTAATGGACAGAGAATCAAGCACTATCTTGAAGGAAATTTTGAGCAGGAATGCTCAAAACTGAGGCTTGAGTGATTCTCAGTGAAAGTCCAGCTAAAGACAGTAAAGAAGCGCTTGCTGGGAGGCAACCCGGTCATTAGAAAGTTGTATGAATTGCTCTTACAGAGGCAAGTATCAAAAATGAAGGAATTCACAGAGTTACAGAAGGATTCAGCTCAAAAAGCAGAGAAAATGAGCTTACTGGCGAAAAAACGCCAGTAAGGGGCATTTTGGGCGTTAAACGCCAGAATGGGCACCATTCTGGGCGTTAAACGCCAGAATGGGCACCATTCTGGGCGTTTAACGCCAGGTGTGCAGCATCCTGGGCGTTTTGGAAAAACGCCCAGTGACAAAGGATTTCTGGCGTTTAACGCCAGCCAGTGACAAAGGATTTCTGGCGTTTAACACTTTTGCAATCCCGCACAACTAACCAGCAAGTGCACTGGGTCGTCCAAGTAATACCTTGCGTGAGCAAGGGTCGATCCCACGGAGATTGTCGGCTTGAAGCAAGCTATGGTTATTTTGTAAATCTTAGTCAGGATATCAGAAATTATCAGGATTGATTGTAAGAAGCAAAAGAACATGTAATGGTTACTTGTACTGCAGTAATGGAGAATGGGTTGAGGTTTGGAGATGCTCCATCTTCTGAATCTCTGCTTTCCTACTGTCTTCTTCATCAAACACGCATGTCTCCTTCC
This sequence comes from Arachis stenosperma, assembly GCF_014773155.1. NCBI lineage: Eukaryota > Viridiplantae > Streptophyta > Magnoliopsida > Fabales > Fabaceae > Arachis > Arachis stenosperma. The sequence goes on along the minus strand of NC_080386.1, from coordinate 103,564,552 downwards.
ATGGCAAGCTCGTGTAGGGTCTCACTGTTGTCAGCAGCTACCTCCCATCCGCGCAGTGAAAGCTAATGCAAAGCACTCTGTCACAGTGCCGCCAATCACCGGTTTGGTTCCCTCCCCTACCGGAATAGAATCACTCTTTTGCGTCTGTCACTAACGCCCAGTAGGTTACAGGTTTGAAGCACATCACAGTCATTCAATCATTGAATCCTACTCAGAATACCACTGACAAGGTTTAGACCTTCCTGATTCTCTTGAATGCTGCCATCAGGTCCTGCCTATACCACGAAGATTCCGATTAAAGAACCCAAGAGATAACTACTCAATCTAAGATAGAACAGAGGTGGTTGTCAGGCACATGTTCATAGTTGAGAATGATGATGATTGTCACGGATCATCACATTCATCCGGATTAAGAACAAGTGTTATCTTAGAACGGAAGCAAGCATGATTGAATAAGAAACAGTAGTAATTGCATTAATCCATCAAGACACAGCAGAGCTCCTCACCCCCAACCATGGGGTTTAGAGGCTCATACTGTGGAAAGAACGTGTATGAAATGTTATGAGGTCATGAGGTTCTGATTACAATGTCAAAAGGTCCTATAAGTAGTAAACTAGTATCCTAAGGTTTACAGAAATGAGTAAATGACAGAAAAATCCACTTCCGGGCCCACTTGGTGTGTGCTTGGGCTGAGCATTGAAGCTTTTATGTGTAGAGACGTTTTCTGGAGTTAAACGCCAGTTCTCATGCCAGTTTGGGCGTTTAACTCCAACTTTTAATCCAGTTCCGGCGTTTAACGCTGGAATTTCTGAGGCCGGATTGCTACGCGGGTTTGGGCCATCAAATCTTGGACAAAGTATGGACTATTATATATTGCTGGAAAGCCCAGGATGTCTACTTTCCAACGCCGTTGAGAGCGCGCAAATTGGGCTTCTGTAGCTCCAGAAAATCCACTTCGAGTGCAGGGAGGTCAGAATCCAACAGCATCTGCAGTCCTTTTCAGTCTCTGGATCAGATTTTTGCTCAGGACCCTCAATTTCAGTCAGAAAATACCTGAAATCACAGAAAAACACACAAACTCATAGTAAAGTCCAGAAAAGTGAATTTTAATTAAAAACTAATAAAAATATACTAAAAACTAACTAAAAGATACTAAAAACATACTAAAAACAATGCCAAAAAGCATACAAATTATCCGCTCATCACAACACCAAACTTAAATTGTTGCTTGTCCCCAAGCAACTGAAAATCAAAATAGGATAAAAAGAAGAGAATATACTATAGACTCCAAAATATCAAAGAAACATAGCTCCAATTAGATGAGCGGGACTAGTAGCTTTTTGCCTCCGAACAGTTTTGGCATCTCACTCTATCCTTTGAAGTTCAGAATGATTAGCATCTATAAGAACTCAGAACTCAGATAGTGTTATTGATTCTCCTAGTTAAGTACATTGATTCTTGAACATAGCCAGTGTATGAGTCTTGGCTGTGGCCCAAAGCACTCTGTCTTCCAGTATTACCACCGGATACATACATGCCACAGACACATAATTGGGTGAACCTTTTTAGATTGTGACTCAGCTTTGCTAAAGTCCCCAATTAGAGGTGTCCAGGGTTCTTAAGCACACTCTTAATGCCTTGGATCACAACTTTATTTCCTTCTCTTTTTTCTTTTCTTTTTTTTTTCTTCTTTTTTTTTTTTTTTTTCGAAATATATTTTATTTTATTTTTTTTTTTCACTGCTTTTCTTGCTTCAAGAATCAATTTGATGATTTTTCAGATCCTCAATAACAGTTCTCTTTCTCCTCATTCTTTCAAGAGCCAACAATTTTAACATTCTTAAAACAACAAATTCAAAAGACATATGCACTGTTCAAGCATTCATTCAGAAAACAAAAAGTATTGCCACCACATCAAACTAATTCAACTAGTTTCAGAGATAAATTTCGGAATCCTGTACTTCTTGTTCTTTTGTGATTAAAGCATTTTTCTTTTAAGAGAGGTGATGGATTCATAGGACATTCATAGCTTTAAGGCATAAACTTTATTAATTTTATTAATTAAGAACAAGACTCAAATATAGATGTAAGATGAGACTAAAAATAAAGGAAAAAGGATAATAATAAAAACGAAAAGCAGAGGCTCCTAATGATAGAGGTTTTCACAGAGTTAGGACTCAACAACCTTGATTTTGAGAAGTGGATGCTCCCCCAGCTTGAGAGGAGAGCTTTTGGCGCTTCAGTTCCTTGATATCACGCCCCTGCTTCTCTTGTTCCTTCAGCAATTTGCAGATCATGCAGTTCTGATTCTGCTGTTCTTCCTTCAGTTGCTCCATAGTCTCTTGCAGCTTGTTGATGGATGCTTCTAGGCTGGCCCAGTAGCCAATTTCAGGGAATTCAGGGAGGAACTCACGCGCCCTCCTTTTGATGGAGTTGTCTTGCACTTGTCCTTCCATTGACTTCTTGGTGATTGGATGTTCAATGGGTATGAACTCATCTACTCCCATTTTTACCCCAGCCTCTTTGCAGAGCAAGGAGATTAAGCTTGGGTAGGCCAATTTGGCTTCAGTGGAATTCTTATTTGCAATTGTGTAGATCTCACAAGCAATCACATGATGCACCTCCACTGCTTTCCTAGCATAATACAGTGAATCATCACTGCTCTCTTGATGGTGACCTCAGAACGGTTGCTAGTGGGCAATATGGAACGCCCAATAAAGTCTAGCCAACCTCTTACAATTGGCTTGAGGTCTCCCCTCTTGAGTTGGTTTGGGACACCTTTAGAATTGGTTATCCACTTAGTTCCAGGGAGGCATATGTCCTCTAGAACTTGATCCAACCCCTTATCTACTCTCACCATCCTCCTATTGAAGGAATCAGGATCATCTTGTAGTTGAGGTAACTTGAAGATTTCTCTTATTTTGTCCAGATGGAAGTACATAACTTTCCCTCTGACCATGGTTCTGTGGGTAGGAAAAGCGGTTCCAGTCATTCTTTGCTTATCTGTGAGCCACAGATTTGAGTAGAATTCCTGAACTATGTTCCTTCCAACCTTTGTCTCAGGATTGGTCAGAACTTCCCAACCTCTGTTTCGAATTTGCTCTTGGATCTCCGGATATTCATCTTCTTTCAGATCAAATTTAACTTCCGGGATCACTGACCTCAGTCCCATTATTTTGTGATAATGGTCCTCATGTTCTTTGGTTAAGAACTTCTCTTCATTCCAAAGATTCTTTGGATTGGTCTCTTTCCTTCCTCTTGAGTTGGTTTGTTTTCCCTTGGGAGCCATGATATTGATGAATCTTGGCTTAGTGATCACGGAAAAGCACACCAAACTTAGAGGTTTTGCTTGTCCTCAAGCAAAAAGAAAAGAAATAAGAGAAGAGAGAGAGAGAGGGAGAGAAAATTCGAATGGTGTGAGGAAGGAGGGGTGAGGAACGTTCATTTATAGAGTGGGGGGAGGAGAATTTCGAAAACAAAAGAGAGATTTGAAAGGTAATTTGAAAAGATATGAAAGATTTTTGAGAAAAGGGTGAGTTTTTGAAGAAGATTTGGGATTATTTGAAATAGATTTGAAAAATTGTTTTGATTTTTGAAGATTTGAAAGTGAATAATGAATGATTGAAGTGTGATTTTGTAGAAAAGCATGGGTGAGAAAAGGAAAGTTTGAAAAAATCTGAGTTGAAAACAAAAATGTGGTCCCCCCACCTTTCTGGCGTTAAACGCCCAGAATGGTACCCATTCTGGCGTTTAACGCCCACTTGGCACCCCTTTTGGGCGTTTAACGCCCAACCAGGTACCCTGGCTGGCGTTAAACGCCAGAAAACCTTCCTCACTGGGCGTTTTTCTGAACGCCCAGTGATACTGCACACCTGGCGTTAAACGCCCAGAATGGTGCCCATTCTGGCGTTTAACGCCCAGAATGGTACCATTACTGGCGTTAAACGCCCAGAATGGTGCCCATTCTGGCGTTTAACGCCCAAAATGCCCTTACTGGCGTTTTTTCGCCAGTAAGCTCATTTTCTCTGCTTTTTGAGCTGAATTCTTCTGTAACTCTGTGAATTCCTTCATTTTTGATACTTGCCTCTATAAGAACTAATCATACAACTTCCTAATGACTGGGTTGCCTCCCAGCAAGCGCTTCTTTACTGTCTTTAGCTGGACTTTCACTGAGAATCACTCAAGTCTCAGTTTTGAGCATTCCTGCTCAAAATTTCCTTCAAGATAGTGTTTGATCCTCTGTCCATTAACAATGAACTTACTGTCAGAATCAATATCCTGAAGCTCAACATACCCATATGGTGACACTTTTGTAATCACATATGGACCCCTCCACCGGGATTTGAGTTTTCCTGGAAACAGTCTGAGCCTAGAGTTGAAGAGCAGAACTTTTTGTCCTGGTTCAAAGACTCTGGTTGACAATCTCTTGTCATGCCACTTCTTTGCCTTTTCCTTATAGATCTTAGCATTTTCAAAGGCATTGAGTCTGAACTCCTCTAGCTCATTTAGCTGGAGCAGTCTTTTCTCACCAGCTAACTGTGCATCCATGTTTAGGAATCTGGTTGCCCAGTAGGCTTTATGTTCCAGTTCCACAGGCAATGGCAGGCCTTTCCATACACTAATTGGTATGGAGAGGTGCCTATAGGAGTCTTGAATGCTGTTCTGTATGCCCACAGAGCATCATCCAAGCTTTTTGCCCAATCCTTTCTTCGGGACATCACAGTCCGTTCCAGGATTCTTTTAGCTCTCTGTTAGAGACTTCAGCTTGCCCATTTGTCTGTGGATGATACGGAGTTGCCACTTTATGGCTGATTCCATATCTAACCATAGCAGAGTATAGCTGTTTATTGCAGAAATGAGTACCCCATCACTGATTAGTACTCTAGGGACGCCAAACCTGCTGAAAATGTTTTTCTGGAGGAATTTCAGCACGGTTTTGGTATCATTAGTGGGTGTAGCAATTGCTTCTACCCACTTAGATACATAGTCCACTGCCACCAGAATGTAAGTGTTTGAGTATGATGGTGGGAATGGCCCCATGAAGTCAATTCCCCATACATCAAACAGCTCTATCTCTAATATCCCTTGTTGAGGCATGGCATATCCGTGAGGCAGGTTACCAGCTCTTTGGCAACTGTCACAGTTACGCACAAACTCTCGGGAATCTTTATAGAGAGTAGGCCAGTAGAAGCCGCACTGGAGAACTTTAGTGGCTGTTCGCTCACTTCCAAAGTGTCCTCCATACTGTGATCCATGGCAGTGCCATAGGATCCTTTGTGCTTCTTCTCTGGGTATACACCTGCGGATCACTCCGTCAGCACATCTCTTAAAGAGATATGGTTCATCCCAAAGGTAGTACTTGGCATCTGAAATTAGTTTCTTTCTTTGCACATGACTGTACTCCTTGGGTATGAACCTCACAGCTTTATAATTTGCAATGTCTGCAAACCATGGAGCTTCCTGGATGGCAAAGAGTTGCTCATCTGGGAAAGTCTCAGAGATCTCAGTAGAAGGGAGGGACGCCCCAGCTACTGGCTCTATTCTGGACAGATGATCAGCTACTTGGTTCTCTGTCCCTTTTCTGTCTCTTATTTCTATATCAAACTCTTGCAGAAGTAACACCCATCTGATAAGCCTGGGTTTGAATCCTGCTTTGTGAGTAAGTATTTAAGAGCAGCATGGTCAGTGTACACAATCACCTTTGATCCCACTAAGTAGGATCTAAACTTGTCAATGGCATAGACCACTGCAAGTAATTCTTTTTCTGTGGTTGTGTAATTCTTCTGTGCATCATTTAGAACACGGCTGGCATAATAAATGACATGCAGAAGTTTGTTATGCCTCTGTCCCAACACTGCACCAATGGCATGATCACTGGCATCACACATTAATTCAAATGGTAATGCCCAATCTGGTGCAGAGATGACTGGTGCTGTGACCAGCTTAGCTTTCAGGGTCTCAAATGCCTGCAAACACTGTGTGTCAAACACAAATGGTGTGTCAGCAGCTAGCAGGTTACTCAGAGGTTTAGCAATTTTCGAAAAATCCTTGATAAACCTTCTGTAGAATCCTGCATGCCCCAGAAAGCTTCTGATTGCCTTAACATTGGCAGGTGGTGGTAATTTTTCAATTACTTCCACCTTTGCCTTATCCACCTCTATTCCCCTGCTTGAAATTTTGTGCCCAAGGACAATTCCTTCAGTCACCATAAAGTGACATTTCTCCAGTTTAAAACCAGGTTGGTCTCTTGGCATCTTTTCAGGACAAGTGATAGGTGGTTAAGACAGGAGCTAAATGAGTCTCCATATACTGAAAAGTCATCCATGAAGACTTCCAGAAATTTCTCTACCATATCTGAGAAGATAGAGAGCATGCACCTCTGAAAGGTTGCAGGTGCATTGCACAGACCAAAAGGCATTCTCCTATAGGCAAACACGCCTGAAGGGCAGGTGAATGCTGTCTTCTCTTGGTCCTGAGGGTCTACTGCAATTTGGTTGTAGCCTGAATAGCCATCCAAAAAGCAGTAATAATCATGGCCAGCTAGTCTTTCTAGCATTTGGTCTATGAATGGTAAAGGAAAATGATCCTTTCTGGTGGCTGTATTGAGCCTTCTGTAGTCAATACACATGCGCCACCCTGTGACTGTCCTTGTAGGAACCAGTTCATTTTTTTCATTATGAACCACTGTCATGCCTCCCTTTTTGGGAACAACTTGGACAGGGCTCACCCAGGGGCTATCAGAAATAGGATAAATAATCCCAGCCTCCAGTAATTTAGTGACCTCTTTCTGCACCACCTCCTTCATGGCAGGATTTAGCCTCCTCTGTGGTTGAACCACTGGTTTGGCATTATCCTCCAACAGGATCTTGTGCATGCATCTGGCTGGGCTAATGCCCTTGAGATCACTTATGGACCACCCAAGAGCTGTCTTGTGTGTCCGTAGCACTTTAATCAGTGCTTCCTCTTCCTGTGAATTTAAAGCAGAGCTTATAATCACTGGAAAAGTGTCACCCTCTCCCAGAAATGCATATTTCAGGGATGATGGTAGTGGTTTGAGTTCAGGCTTAGGAGGCTTATCCTCCTCCTGAGGAATTTTCGAAAATTCCATTGCCTCCTCTGGCGCTTCCTGATCAGTTTGAGCATCCTTGAGGATGTTCTCAAGTTCTGATTCTAGGCTTTCAGCCATATTGATCTCTTCTACCAGAGAGTCAATAATGTCAGCGCCCATGCAGTCCTCTGGTGTGTCTGGATGCTGCATAGCTTTTACAGCATTCAACTTGAACTCATCCTCATTGACTCTCAAGGTTACTTCCCCCTTTTGTACATCAATGAGAGTTCGTCCAGTTGCTAGGAAAGGTCTTCCTAGAATGAGAGTTGCATTTTTATGCTCCTCCATTTCCAGCACCACAAAGTCAGTTGGAAAGGCAAACGGCCCAACCTTGACAATCATGTCCTCTATTATGCCTGATGGGTGTTTAATGGAGCCATCAGCAAGTTGGAGGCATATCCTGGTTGGTTTGACTTCTCCAATCAACCCAAGCTTTCTGATAGTGGATGCAGGTATTAAATTAATACTTGCTCCAAGATCACATAAGGCCACCCTGGTGTAAGTGCCTTCCAATGTGCATGGTATCAGAAAGCTTCCAGGATCTTGAAGCTTTTCTGGTAAGCTTTTTAGAATGACTGCACTGCATTCTTCAGTGAGAAATACTTTTTCAGTTTCTCTCCAATCCTTCTTATGACTTAAGATCTCTTTCATGAACTTAGCATAAGAAGGTATTTGCTCAAGTGCCTCTGCAAAAGGAATCTTTATTTCAAGAGTCCTTAAATAGTCTGCAAAGCGGGCAAATTGCTTATCCTGTTCCGCTTTGCGGAGTTTCTGAGGATAAGGCATCTTGGCTTGATATTCTTCAACCTTAGATGCTGCAGGGTTATTCCTTACAGAGGTGGTTGAAGAAGCCTTGTTAGAGGGATTACTGTCAGCACTCTCAGGTGTCTGATTCTCCTGGGGCGTTTGAACGCCAGGAGTGGATGAAGTTTGGGCGTTAAACGCCCACTTCTCCCCCTTTTCTGGCGTTTGAACGCCAGAACTGGGCAGGGAATGGGCGTTTAACGCCAGCTTTCCTCCCTGTTCTGGCGTTTGAACGCCAATAATATTCCTCTCTGGGCTCTTACTGTCCTCAGAGGGATTTTGAACAGTGGCTTGGTCATCCTCTGTCAACTGTTCCTTAATTGACTTCTTGCTCTTTTGAGCAGTGGCTTTCAGTGTTTTCCCACTCCTCAGTTGAACTGCTTGACATTCTTCTGTTATTTGTTTAGATATTTGCTGTTTTGCTTGATTCAACTGCAGTTCTATGCTCTTGTTAGCAACCTTAGTATCATGGAGCATTTCTTTAAATTCTGCTAACTGTTCTGTCATCAGGAGCAATTGTTGACTGAGCTCATTCATCTGTTCCTGAGGATTAGGATCAGTGACTAATGCCATGATCTCCTCCTTTGGAACGTACTCATTGCTAGAATACAAGTATTGGTTTCTAGCAACAGTGTCTATAAGCTCTTGAGCTTCTTCAATTGTCTTTCTCATGTGTATAGATCCACCAGCTGAGTGGTCTAAAGACATCTGAGCTTTTTCTGTAAGCCATAGTAGAAAATGTCTAACTGTACCCACTCTGAGAACATTTCAGAGGGACATTTTCTTAGCATACCTCTATACCTCTCCCAGGCATCATAAAGGGATTCATTATCCTCTTGTTTAAAGCCTTGGATGTCCAGCCTTAGCTGTGTCATCCTTTTTGGAGGGTAAAAATGATTCAGGAATTTTTCTGATAACTGTTTCCATGTCTTTATGCTTGCTGTAGGTTGGTTATTTAACCACCTTTTTGCTTGATCTTTTACAGCAAATGGAAACAGTAACAGTCTGTAGACATCCTGATCTACCTCTTTATCATGTATTGTGTCAGCAATTTGTAAGAACTGTGCCAGAAACTCAGTAGGTTCTTCCTCTGGAAGACCGGAATACTGGCAATTTTGCTGCACTATGATAATGAGTTGAGGGTTTAGCTCAAAGCTGCTTGCTTTGATGGGAGGTATACAGATGCTACTCCCATATGCAGCTGTACTAGGGTTGGCATAGGACCCCAGAGTCCTTCTGGACTGATTAATTCCACTTAAGTCCATAATAGACAAAAGGGAAATGAGAATAATTGCAAAGAGATGAATTTTGTTTATTTTTTTATTATTATTATTTTTTTTTTGAAATAACCGAAAAATTAAAATAAAATAAAATAAAACAAAAGGAAAATAAAATAAAATTCGAAAATTAAGAATAGAATAAGATCAAAGCAAATTGGGAACTGAATCAATTAGTAAAGAAAAAGATTTTGAAAACAGCAATTAAGAAGATATGATTGAAAATTTTTTTTGAAAAAGATTTGATTCTTAAAAAGAGGAAAGAGAAAAACACAAAAAGACACCAAACTTAAAATTTTAGAAAATCAAACACTAATTTTTTTCGAAAATTTTAAAGGAAAAACACAAAGAGGACACCAAACTTAGAACTTTTATGAATCAAAAAGGGCTAAGAACATGCAAAATTCGAAAATCACAAGAAAAACAAAATCATGCAAATGACACCAAACTTAGAATATGAAACTGGACTCAACTAAAAAGACTCTAAACCAACAAAAACAAAAGTCCTAATCTAAGCAACAAAATAAACCGTCAGTTGTCCAAACTCGAACAATCCCCGGCAACGGCGCCAAAACTTGGTGCACGAAATTGCAATAACACTTTTGCAATCCCGCACAACTAACCAGCAAGTGCACTGGGTCGTCCAAGTAATACCTTGCGTGAGCAAGGGTCGATCCCACGGAGATTGTCGGCTTGAAGCAAGCTATGGTTATTTTGTAAATCTTAGTCAGGATATCAGAAATTATCAGGATTGATTGTAAGAAGCAAAAGAACATGTAATGGTTACTTGTACTGCAGTAATGGAGAATGGGTTGAGGTTTGGAGATGCTCCATCTTCTGAATCTCTGCTTTCCTACTGTCTTCTTCATCAAACACGCATGTCTCCTTCCATGGCAAGCTCGTGTAGGGTCTCACTGTTGTCAGCAGCTACCTCCCATCCGCGCAGTGAAAGCTAATGCAAAGCACTCTGTCACAGTGCCGCCAATCACCGGTTTGGTTCCCTCCCCTACCGGAATAGAATCACTCTTTTGCGTCTGTCACTAACGCCCAGTAGGTTACAGGTTTGAAGCACATCACAGTCATTCAATCATTGAATCCTACTCAGAATACCACTGACAAGGTTTAGACCTTCCTGATTCTCTTGAATGCTGCCATCAGGTCCTGCCTATACCACGAAGATTCCGATTAAAGAACCCAAGAGATAACTACTCAATCTAAGATAGAACAGAGGTGGTTGTCAGGCACATGTTCATAGTTGAGAATGATGATGATTGTCACGGATCATCACATTCATCCGGATTAAGAACAAGTGTTATCTTAGAACGGAAGCAAGCATGATTGAATAAGAAACAGTAGTAATTGCATTAATCCATCAAGACACAGCAGAGCTCCTCACCCCCAACCATGGGGTTTAGAGGCTCATACTGTGGAAAGAACGTGTATGAAATGTTATGAGGTCATGAGGTTCTGATTACAATGTCAAAAGGTCCTATAAGTAGTAAACTAGTATCCTAAGGTTTACAGAAATGAGTAAATGACAGAAAAATCCACTTCCGGGCCCACTTGGTGTGTGCTTGGGCTGAGCATTGAAGCTTTTATGTGTAGAGACGTTTTCTGGAGTTAAACGCCAGTTCTCATGCCAGTTTGGGCGTTTAACTCCAACTTTTAATCCAGTTCCGGCGTTTAACGCTGGAATTTCTGAGGCCGGATTGCTACGCGGGTTTGGGCCATCAAATCTTGGACAAAGTATGGACTATTATATATTGCTGGAAAGCCCAGGATGTCTACTTTCCAACGCCGTTGAGAGCGCGCAAATTGGGCTTCTGTAGCTCCAGAAAATCCACTTCGAGTGCAGGGAGGTCAGAATCCAACAGCATCTGCAGTCCTTTTCAGTCTCTGGATCAGATTTTTGCTCAGGACCCTCAATTTCAGTCAGAAAATACCTGAAATCACAGAAAAACACACAAACTCATAGTAAAGTCCAGAAAAGTGAATTTTAATTAAAAACTAATAAAAATATACTAAAAACTAACTAAAAGATACTAAAAACATACTAAACACAATGCCAAAAAGCATACAAATTATCCGCTCATCACTGGGCGTTAAACGCCCAAAAGGGGTAGCAATTGGGCGTTAAACGCCAGAATGGGTGCCATTCTGGGCGTTTAACGCCAGAAAGGTGGGGGGACCACATTTTCATTTTCAACTCAATTTTTTTCAAACTTTCCTCTTTTTAACCATACTCTTCTACATAAATGCACTTCAACCTTTCATCATTCACTTTCAAATCTTCACAAATCAAAACCATTCTTCAAATCTATTTCAAATTAATCCCAAATCTTCTTCAAAAACTCACCCTTTTCTCAATTTCTTTTCATATCTTCTCAAATCTCCTTTCAAATTCTTATTTTTTCGAAATCTCTTCTCCCCTCCCTTATAAATTCACGTTTGGAACCCCCTTTGCCCACACCATTCGAATTTCCTCTTCCTCTCTCTCTTCTTTCTTTTCTTTTGCTTGAGGACAAGCAAACCTCTAAGTTTGGTGTGCTTTTCCGTGATCACTAAGCCAAGATTCATCAATATCATGGCCCCTAAGGGAAAACAAACCAATTTAAGAGGCAAGAAAGAGAATAATCCAAAGAATCTTTGGAATCAAGAGAAGTTCTTAACTAAAGAACATGAAGACCATTATCACAAAATAATGGGTCTGAGGTCAGTGATCCCGGAAGTTAAATTTGATCTGAAAGAAGATGAATATCCGGGGATCCAAGAGCAAATTCGAAACAGAGGATGGGAAATTCTAACCAATCCTGAGACAAAGGTTGGGAGGAACATGGTTCAGGAATTCTACTCAAATATGTGGCTGACAGATAAGCAGAGAATGACTGGAACCGCTTACCATACCTACAGAACCATGGTCAGAGGGAAAGTCATGTACTTCCATCTGGACAAAATAAGAGAAATCTTCAAGTTACCCCAACTGCAAGATGATCCTGACTCCTTCAATAGGAGGATGGTGAGAGTAGATAAAGGGTTGGATCAAGTTCTAGAGGACATATGCCTCTCTGGAACTAAGTGGATAACCAATTCTAAGGGTGTCCCAAACCAACTCAAGAGGGGAGACCTCAAGCCAATTGCAAGAGGTTGGCTAGACTTCATTGGGCGTTCCATATTGCCCACTAGCAACCGTTCTGAGGTCACCATCAAGAGAGCAGTGATGATTCATTGCATTATGCTTGGAAAAGAGGTGGAGGTCCATCATGTGATTGCTTGTGAGATCTACATAATTGCAAATAAGAATTCCACTGAAGCCAAATTGGCTTATCCAAGCTTGATTTCCTTGCTCTGTAAAGAGGCTGGGGTGAAGATGGGAGTAGATGAGTTCATACCCATTGAACACCCAATCACCAAGAAGTCAATGGAAGGACAAGTGCAAGACAACTCCATCAAGAGGAGGGCGCAGGAATTCCTCCCTGAATTCCCAAGAATTGACTACTGGTCCAACCTAGAAGCATCTATTAACAAGTTGCAAGAGACTATGGAGCAACTGAAGGAAGAACAGCAGAATCAAAACTGCATGCTCTGCAAATTGCTGAAGGAACAAGAGAAGCAGGGGCGTGAACTCCAAGAGTTGAAACGCCAAAAGCTCTCCTCTCAAGCTGAGGGAGCATCCACTTCTCAAAATCAAGGTTGTTGAGTCCTAACTCTGTGAAAACCTCTATCATTAAGAGCCTATTTTTTTTCGTTTTTCTTGTTTTGTTTTCTAATTTTAATCTTTTTAGTTTCATCTTATATCTATATTTGAGTCTTGTTCCTAGTTCATAATTAATAAAATTTATGCCTTAAAGTTATGAATGTCCTATGAATCTATCACCTCTCTTAAATGAAAAATGCTTTAATCACAAAAGAACAAGAAGTACAGGATTTCGAAATTTATCTCTGAAACTAGTTGAATTAGTTTGATGTGGTGACAATACTTTTTGTTTTCTGAATGAATGCTTGAACAGTGCATATGTCTTTTGAATTTGTTGTTTTAAGAATGTTAAAATTGTTGGCTTTGGAAAGAATGAGGAGAAAGAGAAGTGTTATTGAGGATCTGAAAAATCATCAAATTGATTCTTGAAGCAAGAAAAAGCAGTGAAAAAAAAAATTCGAAAAAAAAAGAGAAGAAAAAGAAAAAGAAAAAAGAGGAAGAAATAAAGTTGTGAACCAAAGCAAAAAGAGTGTGCTTAAGAACGCTGGACACCTCTAATTGGGGACTTTAGCAAAGCTGAGTCACAATCTAAAAAGGTTCACCCAATTATGTGTCTGTGGCATGTATGTATCCGGTGGTAATACTGGAAGACAGAGTGCTTTGGGCCACAGCCAAGACTCATACACTGGCTATGTTCAAGAATCAATATATTTAACTAGGAGAATCAATAACACTATCTGAGTTCTGAGTTCTTATAGATGCCAATCATTCTGAACTTCGAAGGATAGAGTGAGATGCCAAAACTGTTCGGAGGCAAAAAGCCACTAGTCCCGCTCATCTAATTGGAGCTATGTTTCTTTGATATTTTGGAGTCTATAGTATATTCTCTTCTTTTTATCCTATTTTGATTTTCAGTTGCTTGGGGACAAGCAACAATTTAAGTTTGGTGTTGTGATGAGCGGATAATTTGTACGCTTTTTGGCATTGTTTTTAGTATGTTTTTAGTATCTTTTAGTTAGTTTTTAGTATATTTTTATTAGTTTTTAATTAAAATTCACTTTTCTGGACTTTACTATGAGTTTGTGTGTTTTTCTGTGATTTCAGGTATTTTCTGACTGAAATTGAGGGTTCTGAGCAAAAATCTGATCCAGAGACCAAAATGGACTGCAGATGCTGTTGGATTCTGACCTCCCTGCACTCGAAGTGGATTTTTTGGAGCTACAGAAGCCCAATTGGCGCGCTCTCAACGGCATTGGAAAGTAGACATCCTGGGCTTTCCAGCAATATATAATAGTCCATACTTTGCCCAAGATTTGATGGCCCAAACCGGCGCTCAAAGTCACCTACAGAAATTCCAGCGTTAAACGCCAGAACTGGCATAAAAATTGGAGTTAAACGCCCAAACTGGCATGAAAGCTGGCGTTTAACTCCAGAAAAAGTCTCTACACGAAATTCCTTCATTACTCAGCCCAAGCACACACCAAGTGGGCCCGGAAGTGGATTTTTATGTTATTTACTCATTTCTGTAAACCTTAGGACACTAGTTTACTATTAATAGGACCTTTTGACATTGTATCCGTACCTTATGACCTCATAACATTTTTACACGTTTCTTTCCACAGTATGAGCCTCTAAACCCCATGGTTGGGGGTGAGGAGCTCTGCTGTGTCTTGATGAATTAATGCAATTACTACTGTTTCTTATTCAATCATGCTTGCTTCGATTCTAAGATAACACTTGTTCTTAATCCGGATGAATGTGATGATCCGTGACAATCATCATCATTCTCAACTATGAACATGTGCCTGACAACCACCTCTGTTCTATCTTAGATTGAGTAGTTATCTCTTAGGTTCTTTAATCGGAATCTTCGTGGTATAAGCTAGAACTGATGGCGGCATTCAAGAGAATCCGGAAGGTCTAAACCTTGTCTGTGGTATTCTGAGTAGGATTCAATGACTGGATGACTGTGACGTGCTTCAAACTCCTGAGGGCGGGGCGTTAGTGACAGACGCAAAAGAATCACTGGATTCTATTCCGGCCTGATTGAGAACCGACAGATGATTAGCCTATGCTGTGACAGAGCATCAGGGACGTATTTTCACTGAGAGGATGGGAGGTAGCCACTGACAATGGTGAAACCCTACATACAGCTTGCCATGGAAGGAGCCTTGCGTGTTTGATGAAGAAGACAGTAGGAAAGCAGAGATTCAGAAGATGGAGCATCTCCAAACCCCAACCCATTCTCCATTACTGCAATACAAGTAACCATTTCATGTTCTTTTGCTTTTTACAATCAATCCTGATAATTTCTGATATCCTGACTAAGATTTACAAGATAACCATAGCTTGCTTCAAGCCGACAATCTCCGTGGGATCGACCCTTGCTCACGCAAGGTATTACTTGGACGACCCAGTGCACTTGCTGGTTAGTTGTGCGGGATTGCAAAAGTGTTTTTGCAATTTCGTGCACCACACACGTTTATGGATTGAGAATGGTGATGAGTGTCACGGATCATCACCTTCTTCATATTAAAGCACGAATGAACATCTTAGATAGGAACAAGCGTGTTTAAATGGAAAACAGAAATATTTGCATTAATTCATCGAGACGCTGCAGAGCTCCTCACCCCCAACAATGGAGTTTAGAGACTCATGCCGTCAAAAGGTACAAAGTTTAGATCTAAAATTGTTATGAGATACAAAATAAGTCTCTAAAAGTTGTTTAAATACTAAACTAGTAGCCTAGGTTTACAGAAAATGAGTAAACTAAGATGGATAATGCAGAAATCCATTTCTGGGGCCCACTTGGTGTGTGCTGGGGCTGAGACTTAAGCTTCTCACGTGCCTGGGCTATTTCTGGAGTTGAATGCCAGGTTGTAACCTATTTCTGGCGTTGAACTCTAACTTGCAACCAGTTTCTGGCGCTGAATGCCAGACTGCAACATGGAACTGGCATTAAATGCCAGTTGACGTCGTCTATCTTCGTGCAAAGTATGGATTATTATATATTGCTGGAAAGCCCTGAATGTCTACTTTCCAACCCAATTGAGAGCGCACCATTTGGACTCATGTAGCTCCAGAAAATTTATTCCGAGTGCAGGGAGATCAGAATCTAATAGCATCAGCAGTCCTTTTTCAGCCTAAATAAGATTTTTGCTCAGCTCCCTCAATTTCAGCCAGAAAATACCTGAAATCACAGAAAAGCACACAAACTCATAGTAAAGTCCAGAAATATGAATTTTTCCTAAAAACTAATAAAAATATACTAAAAACTAACTAAAACACACTAAAATCTATATGAAATTACCCCTAAAAAGCATATAAAATATCCGCTCATCACTAACATTTCTCTCAACGAGATGAAATCAATAGGCTTCATCGTCACCCCCTACAAGACTTCTCTGTAACCATTCCAAATTCTCTGATGCCACTACAGCTTCCACGTTCTTTGTCTCACCATTACCAAGCGTATTCTTCACGGTCCTCGTCGTCCGTACTGCATGTGCATTCGACAATGAGCAATCGTCACCTACTTCCCTAAGTGACTTCGGATTTGATGGGTTTTGCCTATCATCTCCTCCTCGTCCATTCCCGACGTCCGTGGCTACAGAAGTTCTTTTGTATTTTGCCTCACCCACCAAGACAAACTTACCTCTCAGTCTCACCTGATTCATTTCCGCTATAGCTTTCAATGCCCCTCCTTTCGTCGTGTATCGTATGAAGGCAAACATGTAAACTCCACCATTTTTTTGTTTCTGGGATAGATAGATATCGTTAATGCGCCAAGTCCAGAAATTACTAGATATAATTGCTAGATAAATACTACAAAACATAAAGAGATAAAATTTATATTTGGAGAGTTCAACATAGTAAAGAATATCGGCTAAAATGTTTATGGCTTATCCCAAGAAATCTGGAGAGTTCTATTTTTTGATCGAGTGTACAAATAAATATTATTTTCCGAAGCTTTCATAAACTACAATTTGGCTCATAATAGATCACACACTGACTTAAGTATTTTAGATGTTATTTCTTTAAGTTTTTTTTAAGAATATGAACTTTAGATTGAATCACACATTAACCTAATAGTTTTAGATATGTTTTTTTCAAGTCTTCTCAGATTCAAATTAGATTGTATACTAATTAAAAAACTTCAGATATTATTTATTCAAATTTTCTCAAGACTAAGTAGATTTAACATCAACTTGAAAACTTTAGATATTAGTTTCACAGACCTTCTGAAGACCATAATTGTAAAAACTGAATCGGTGATTGTAACGACTCAATTTCCAATATGTCGTGATCGTACCAAAAGTAAAGTGTTACTAACCTGTTATTCTTACTAACTATTTAATATTGAGTCTTTAGTTTGATATCGCGTTTCAATCTTTAAGAAAATGCTAGAAAATTTTTTCCAAATCACTAAAAATCATATATCATACATCACTGAGTAATAATAATCACAAAATTACTAATAATAATAAATCTTATACAAGTAAATCAAAATAAAATTTAGATGCAATACCTATCCCTCTGTATAAAGTAAAAATCTTAAGCAACAAGCGAGGGAACCCTATGAAAGTAACTTAACTCATACATAAAGTCAATAATCGCCCGCAACTTCAAATTGAGTTTTCGAATCCGTATCACTAAAAGGGTGGTAGATATTAGGGTGAGAACAAACCACACGTTCTCAGTAGGGACGGAAATACCATTAAAGTAAAGAAATACTTGCAAATAAAATTAATTCCATTATAAAATAATTTTCTTTCTTGAAATAACATTTTGAAAAAGTTTGGTGAAAAACTTACTTTAAAAAGATGTTTAAAGAAATTCCTTTAACTTATAAATCAGTAAGATGAATAGTTTGAAGGAACAAAAAGGACCAAAGACGTGCCTAGTGACTTTCTATCCAACTTATCTCGTTCACTCCTATCCAAGTAATACATACATTAGAATACTCAAGCAACACCTAGTCCACCTGCCTCAACCTTTATTACCACATACCAAACACCACCCTCATCACGCCTCCACCAAAAAGGGTTTCCTAGATAAACATACACATACAAGACAAACAAAGAAATCACAAATAGGATTCAAATACATCAAGTAAAACAAGTAGCAGATGAACATGGCTAAACAATTAGGCAAACCAAAACAAATACACACTCAATCAAAACATACAAATGCATATGATTCATGCCTGTCCTATGGCTAATGAGCTCATCTGTCGGTTATACAGCCAACCTGACATGTCCTGGTAGCTAACCATTGGACAGTCCCCCGACACGCATCCCCATGAGTCTATGCATAGCTTTTTCTCATATGTATATATATATATATATATATATATATATATATATATATATATATCAAATCGCTCAATGGGGGTACCATTCCCAGGAATTTATAAGTGCCCAGTCACCTTTACATTGTAGGGTCAATAGAGTATCGAGTCTCAACCTGGAACACGTGGTGGCAAGCCACAGTACTTGACCCAAGAAAACTCGTATCTTAGATAATTCAAATAAATAAGCCATATGAATATTTCAATCATAATTCATCAATATCCACATCATTCTTAATCATGTCTCATTCATCACGAATCTTGTCATCAATCACAATCATCACCCCATATCACTATAATTAACCAGAATCATCACCAGATCTCAAACAACCCAATTGTCACTAAATTATACCTCAATTTCAAAGACAACCTTCAAACAACTCACTAAATTTGCCTCCAAATCAACTCCACACATTTTTCATTATATTTCTTAAAATAACTTTCTTTATCTTACTTCTTATGTTCAATTTTATTAAAAATCTTAAACTCAATTTCCTATTTCCAAACCCTTTGAATTTATACTCAATTTACTATTTTAGAGTATTTGGCTAGTTAACCAAATCATAAGAATCCAGTTCTCTTTAATAATCTTCAAAAACATTAAAAACATACTTCTTTTAGTAAAGTTAATTAAATCAAAATCATTTTTGAAATCACAACCAAAACTTCTTTAAGATTCTTAGAAAAATTCCGGCAGCACCTCCTCTAAAAACTGAAATTTGCCACCCGTCACAGGTCCCTTCTTTTCAACTTCGACTCAATCAAAACCAACATTTTAAATTAACATTTCCAAATCCATCTTTCATAATCAACAAGAACCAATTTCAAACAAAGGTTCAAAATCAACATGTTCAATCATTTTTTTGTCAGAAACTCAAAAAAAAAATAACAAATCAATAATCAATTCAGCCACAACTTCAATCACAGAAGAAAATCATTTCAAGCACAGGAATTAATTCACTTACATTAATCCACTAAACTCATCAGGTATTCAACCCCAAAATATTTTAACTTTAAAACGATCCCCTACCACGATTAGTCGAGTTCGCATAAGCTTATTGTGACAATTCCCTTTCCTTTTAATTCATGCAACAGTGACAGCATTAACCCAACGAAAACAACAACAATTCTGACGCCGCTTATAGTGACCGCACTTTTACAAATTGCAATTACAGTAGCTGAAATAGCTTCAAGAAACCCAGACAAGGACATATACAAAAATCAAATCAAAATAAGCATGGAAAAGACAGTAAAACATGTAAATGGCCTAGAATCGAAAAAGATACCCGACCAGAATCATTAAGAACAGCTTCGGTGTCTGCTCCCAATGGCAAAAAAAAATAGAAATTAGACCCGGGCATCCGTCCTAGCGGCAGTAATATCATTTCGAGTGATTAAGGCAGCCAAGACACCATCAATAATAAGAATAGTAGAACAAAATAGAAGCGGAACAAATTCAAGAAAGGAAAAAAAACAGTTACCAGTAAATTTGGCCCGATTTAGGCGACGGTGTGCAACCAAGTAACTCACGGCAATTCAAACCCAAGAAGATAGAGGCTTTAGCTGCGGCCTCCGACGACGCAACAGCAACCTGGGTGCAACCACGGCGAGTCCAACAGCTTCAGTGAAAATTCCCGGTAAGCACAGCAACTCTAATTGCACATATAATAACCGAAACTCAATCATATAACAAATACCACAAAAAATTCCTCAGTAACTTATAACAAAACGACGATTATGAGTGTTTGGAATGAAGAATAACTTATTGTAATTAGGGGACCTATGGAAACAGAACAGCGGCGGCAACTCCAGCACTCAGAAGAACCGAAACCAGCCTAAACAAATCGGGCTAGAACCAAAACTAGAACCAGATGGGGTTTGGAACTGCAACTGCAGCAATATTTTTGTTGTTCTTCAATGAGCAGAGATAGAACAGTAATGGCAACTCCCACCACCGTCACCTCCTCTCTTCCAGCGACCAGCTTTAGCGCGGCAGCTCTTCTCTTCCTCACATCATTGGTGGCAGCATCCCTAAATTCATAAGAGATTTGCTTGTCTATCTTATGTATAATTTCATGTGATCTTTTAGGCCCAGACTTAACCTCGATGGTTATGCCACGATGTCCTTATTATATAAGCCTATATGCGATAGATAAACTTCGAAAACCATGATACTTTTGCTGATTTGAACACAAATTCCATTTCTTTGTCTTCATCCATAGGATTCCAAGTACCTGGATCAATCAAAAGTTCGATTCTATCTGAACTGCTTGGCCATACCATTGCTATCCATAATGGAAAAGAACATTTACCTATTTATATAACAGATCGTATGGTAGGCCATAAATTGGGCAAATTTTCACCTACTCTAAACTTCCGAGGACATGCGAAAAATGATAATAGGTCTCGTCGTTAAGGTGAAATTTCATGTCCCTGAGTCACGCATTTCCCCCTCCATCAATCGGCAACGGCGAGGCAGCAGCAGCAGCGGCGCCTCCTCTCCCTCGCGTGCGTCGCTCTCTTGTACCACCAGATCTGGTCTCTTTCAACTCCGTTCGACGGGCTGATGGTGGCGGCCAGGGTAGGACGGCGCCACGAAGCAGCTCGATGAAACGGCGTCGACGCGAGATGGACGGCGGTAGGCGCAACGGCTCGGTCTCCCTCTTCTCCCCTGCGGCGCAACTCACTTTTCCTTCAGCCCTCTCTTCCTCTCCTTTCCCTGATTTCGTTTCCCCCTTTCTTTTCTCTCTTAATTGCTACTATGTGTGGATGTGTTTGTGCATACTGAGTGGGGGCTGTGGCGGTGGGTGAGTGGCGGTGAGGCGGTGGAGGTTAGTGATTTTGGGTTTTAATTTAGGAATTAGGGTTTAATTTGGGGCAAAAGAAAAATTAGGGATTTTGAGTAAATTAGAATTTGGTAAATTTTAATAAAATTAGGGTATATAATATTTAATTTAAAATCTAATTTATCTCCTTAAAATTATTTAAAAAAATATTATTTAATTATCATATTTACTAATTGACTTTCAATCCAATATTTTTAATTTAAAATATAAGGTAATATAATTAATTTTCTTTATTTATAAAAATTAAAGTATTAAATTTCAAAATCTCAATTATTTAAACTAAATCATATAAAATTCTTATTCTTTTATAACTGTTAAGTTGTATAATTTAAATATAAAAAATTATTCAATAATTATAAAATTAAGTAAAATTTTTTATTTAATTGTCAAAACTTGATTTAATTACTTTTAATAAAATAATTTCAAAAAATAAAGTCTTTAATGAATAAATAAATTGAAATTAACTCATAATAATATTATTTTAAAAATTCTGGGTCTTATAGTGATCAAATCGGTCAGACTATTGGT
This sequence comes from Arachis stenosperma, assembly GCF_014773155.1. Taxonomy (NCBI): domain Eukaryota; kingdom Viridiplantae; phylum Streptophyta; class Magnoliopsida; order Fabales; family Fabaceae; genus Arachis; species Arachis stenosperma. Next base: position 103,542,946 of record NC_080386.1, on the reverse strand, counting down.
TTATTGGTTCACTTATTCAACCGATAAATTACTTATTAAATCGGTAAAACCGATCACACGTAAATAAAAAATAGGTTTAATTACTCTATTGGTCCTTATAGTTTCGCAAAATTTTCAATTAGCTCCCTATACTTTTTTTCCTTTTAATTGGGTCTTTACACCAATTTTTTTTTTCAATTAGGTCCCTCTTAGTAGTAATTGGCTTAATTGTATAGAGACCCAACTAAAAAAAAATTAGTGCAGAGACTCAAATTAAAGGAAAAAAAGTATAGGGACTCAATTGAAAAAAAATTTGGTGCGGGGACCCAATTAAAAGAAAAAAAGTATAGGAACCTAATTGAAAATTTTGCGAAACTAAGAACCAACATAGTAATTAAACCTAAAAAATATAAAATAGTCAAAAACTTAAAAAATTTAAAATATATATCTTCACCATCATTTTAAAAACAACCAAGTCTCAAATTCTAAAAATAACTAATACAAAGATAGACACAAAATTAGTTAGTACTACTACAATAATATCTTAATTTTACACAATAAATTTTGAATGCTTCAAATGTCTCTTCTATGCTACTGAATTTCTTTCTAATACTATATCTCTAAGTTCGAAAAGGGGTATATGAAAAAAGAAGTACAAGGAAAAGAAGAACTTACATGCATATACCAACCGCATGTATGGATCCTCTCATTCGTAAGCCCGATCCAACAAGTAGAAGCACTCCATTAACTAGGTCATGTGATATAAAAACTCAATCAACTGGTATTACAAAATATATAAATAATAACAACCAACATCTCCTAATTTTTTTTTGAACAAATCAATAGAGCTACTTTCTCTCGAGTATCATCCTGAATTTGAGATTACTAGTGGTGCCCACGCAATTAAAAGCACAAAATATAACTTGAAGATTAAATGAAGTAGCATAAACATATTTTGCTTAGGAAACGTATAGGTGAACAATAACATTAGTGAATAATGTAAACAATAATGGGGTTAAAAAAATAAATTAATCCTAAATGTAATTAATGGTTTGATTAATTAAATTCTAATAATAATAATTTTTCAAATTAAAAAAAATCAGGGTTTTCACATTGGTGAAATAAAGCTCTACAACTATCCTCTCATCTTATCTTCCTCTCGCTTGACCTTTTTCTCTTCTGCACTCTCAACCCAGTCCCAACACTCCGTCCGACACCACTGCCATCACCATCGGCGACTATCGTCGTCTACCCCCTCTCTCTTCCCTTTCTTCTCTTTTTCTTCCCTCTTTCTCAATTTCTCCTGAATCTCCTGTACTCTACCCCTGGTCTCTATGCAAAGCCCAACCTCGGCGAGAAATCCCAGTGCAACCCAGTAGCGGCTGAGCTCTATGCTGCTGCAACACCGCCTCTGCTACCCCTCTCTTTTTATTCTTCCCATTTCACCAATGCAGGTTCCATGCTTCCTTCTGCCCGTGTTCTTTCGTTTATTTATTTTAACTAATTTTTAATTCTGCTTTTAGTGTTTAGATTAGGCTTAGATTAATGGATTGATACTTTTTGGATTCCAAAATATTTGATGGCTTATTTTTCTAGATTGATTGCTGCTTAAATTGAGTTTAAAATTCCTGTTTACATATTGTGCACACCATATGCTCGATGAAATACCTGAGTGAAAATTTTTGTTTAATTCTTATGTTTGGCCAGCGTTTGTCTTAAATTTTGTTACCTTTAGGCATCATAATTCAGAATTGTGTAATGTTATGCTATTTTTAATAATGTTTAGATTGAGTTTTGACATGGCACTTGATTATTAGTTTTGTTTAAACACCAAATTGGTTTAAAATGTTAAATTTGGTCATTTGATTAGTGTAATTTAAGAAGTGCATATCATGTTTAGTTAAGTGAATTGAATGAAACTAGCTATTCATGTATGTTTTAAATATTCCACATGGTTGCCATTAGATTATTTTAAATTCCCATCCTTATGCTTCCATGCCATGCTTGCACAAATAAATTTGGTCACAACTCACTTCACAGATGGAAATATATGCTCTAAGTGGAGATGCTGTTCATTTTGGATGCTCAATAAATGTGTTTTTTGTTTTTGCATTCTTTTTTATTTTTCCATGCTATATAATATTGCTAGAAAATATATGTACAGTTGTGCATAACATACAATATAGTACTCAAAGGTCCCAAAATTCTAATTAGCGAGTCCACAATACATACAACACTAATTACTACTATAAGTAAAATAAATTAATCAATAAACAAATAAGAAGAAGAAAAAATAAGAGAGGATTGGCAATGAAGAAATTGAAGAAACAAAAATAGAGAATGGGAGTGTATCATTCATCTAGAAAAAATAATGAGCTTTTTGACTTTTCAAAGCATAGAAATGGACTTGATTTTAGGTTGTGTAGGTGCGATTCAGTTGTGGCATATCCATGCACGCTCTATATAAATACTTAATATAAGCCTAACTAATTAGGTGAGATTTTTTATGAGTACACTTTTCATTGTTATTATTTCTTGTAAGTTATGTATAGTAATAAATTTTTAATGACATTTTTGGAAAAGTATTAATAAAATCTTTTTAGTTGAAACTTGTTTAATAGTACGGTATCTAATTAGTTTGTGTATATTTGATTGTAAGTCATAGAATGTACGGACATTACTGGAAATGATGACACGGATCTTGTTGATGAGGTTTGGTCTCTAGTATATTATTGTTTTTTCGTGAACCGCATATTTGAATCGACCATTAATCCTCATGTTCATCGAATGATGTCTGTTTTGAACTGATTTGCAGTTACCAGATCATAGTTGCCTTGCTAAAGCTGAAATACCAAGAGTTGGGATGCGGTTTGAGCATTTGAAGCTGGCTTAGGATTTTTATGCAACATATGCAAAGAAAGTCGGTTTCGATTCAATAGCGTAGCGGATGGTTATTTCTATTGGTACCCAAATGGTTATTTTGTAATAGCCTTGGTGTGGTGTGTATAATTAGTTACAATTATGTTAAACTGGATATTCGATTTAATAGAATAGCGGATGTTTATTTCTATTGTTACTCAGATGGTTATTTTGAATAGTTTGGGTGTAGTGTGTGTGATTCGTTAAAAGTATTATAAACTAGATGTTTGATTTAATAGGAAAGCGAATGGTTATTTCTTTTGTTACCCAGATGGTTATTTCAAATAATTTGTAGCGGATGGTTATTTTTACTGGTACCTAGATGATTATTCGTAATAGTCTTGGTGTAGAGTGTGTAGTCAGTTACAAGTAATAAAGGCTGAATGTTCGATTCTATAGGCTAATAGATGGTTATCTCTATTGTCACCCAAATGGTTATATGGTTATTTAGAAGAGTCTTCGTGTAGTGTGTAAATAGTAACAAATAGTAGAGGCTGGATGTTCGATTCCATATGATAGGGAATGGTTATTTTTATTGTTATCCTGATGGTTATTCTTAACTAATAACTTTTATGCTTCGCTAATATCTTGAAACAGAATCAAAGTAGCTAGAGAACTAAAAATGTTATTCACTATGAAAATTTATCCTTTCTATTGTAACAAAATTTCACCACGAAAATACGTAAACAATGTAAAAAAGGTATTTGTGGTCTTAAGACTAAGGTCCAATTTGGATTAACAACTTAAATAAGCTCTTTTGGAAGAAGAGCTTAAAGTAGAAGGACTTTTATTAATAGCAACTTATAAATAAGTTATTTTGTGTTGATTTTTAGTTATAAAAGTACTTATTTTAAAGTTGTAGTGTTTGGATAAATAACTAAAAAAATACAATTTTTTTTACACAAGAGAATGGATATTAAAATTCTAATTCACAATAATCTTGATAGCAATGCAAAAAAAATTATTATATAGTTAGTATTTGTTGTTTTATTGTGCATGATATAGTAGGTGAAAATAAAAAATGAATATGAAATATGTGTCAATGTATATTTTGTTGCTGTTTTTTAATTTTTTTATTGTAACTTTTCATAATTTAAAAGTAAAAAAAAAGTAGTTTATGCTACTTCCCAAACGGGCTCTAGGTACATCTATTGCTTTCTCTGGTTCCAGTTCTTCCTCCCAGGTTCATCAATAGTCTGCTCGCATTATTTATAAATTGTCACATGCATAAAAAATATTATTTCTATATAACTATATATTATTCTTAAAATTTTAACACGAGTCTTTACAGTATCCATGATCGAAAATAATAAAGTCATAAATATGTAGACATCAAACATTATGCAACTATAGTAATTAAAACCAATTTAACTCATATCTAGTTAAGCCACCACTAAAAGCCATCTCTTTTTTACATCCATCGTTTCTTACAAAATTGAACATTCGTAATTCATAGAAATTAAAAGTCAATCACATGAACCAGAAACAGATAAAGAAAATAATTCTAAAATATCAAGCCCAAACTCCATCATATTTCATACAGTTCGCTTTAATCCAAGCATTCATGAACTATGTGATATTACTATCTTAGCTGTAATTTTTTTAAAAAAATATGAAAATCAATAGTAGAACACCCACAGTCGTGCGCAGTATGAGTACACAGGCAGATCACAAAAAATCTAGTAAAACAAGGTCTTTGGAAGCGTAGCAGTCAAAATTAAACTTCTGATTACGAAAGTTACCAAAACAAGTCATAATATAATCATCTTGATAGGCTCTCGAGATTAGTAACAATAAAAATTGCTTCCTAAATGCTGTAGATCATGTCACAACGCTCAACTTTAAACATTCATCTAGTATAATTTTCCTGCAAGTATTAAAAAAATCAAACGGACTAATTAACTTGCAAATTCAAGGCAACACACTATTTATTTTGATCTGGTGTGTCAAAAGAACTATTCATACTGACTTACTCTGTTTTTAAAGTATAAAGTTGGTTTATTCAAAATGTTCCCAAATATTGATTGCGATGGTAGTCAAATATGCTGATCAATATGTAAATAGAGTCTTTACATGGTTAAACTTAATGCCAAAACTACTTTCATTTAGATCCTATCCAATCAAATGCATCAAGTGCAAGTAGACATGTGAGAAAAAATTAAAATACACTCTCAGCTAAGACTAGAAAAATGTAAATTGATTCTAAATTATACTTACAATTTTTTTCTTAAATAAACAAATAGGATACCAATTCAAACCTATCTCTTCAAAATCAAATATGCATAATAAGATAATTGAACAGTTATTCAAATGTGACACCCTTTTAGGTTAGGTATTAGAAGGAAAAAAAAGTTAACATCCTCAACCAAATTTCAAACAACTGTGCAAAAAATTCAACCATCCATTCATGTATAGAATGACCATCTAACTTAGAGTGATTAAACAACTCACAAAGCAACAAATTTTAAGTACGCGTTTCACACCAATTGCTGACTTACTAATACCTGGAGACAAAACAAACTCAAATATAGTCAACAATTAAAAAACAAGAAGCAAAAAATTGGATCCTCAATAATATGTACGGGTCATTATTCTTTTCAGTTTTCTTATGTTAATAAACACTTAAAGAAGTCAAACCGGCCCAACATTTCCCACAAGCAGCAAAACCCTTCTATGCAACCATAACATAATAATTACTATGAACATCTAAACCTTGAAGAAATGGATATCGGGGGACTGACCTTCAATAGGGGCAAGCAAACACACACTACGGTTGCTCTGGTTTTGTCCGAGGAAGACTCCAAGCGGTGGAGACATGCAGGGACTTCAACATTGGGAGATGGCCATTAGAAGACAACGCGGGTAGCGGTTGGGCGACTTCCACGCGACGACGACAGGGGGTTTGCCTGCTGTTGCGTTTTCACAATGGAGGCCCGCCGGGGATGGTCGGTTCGGCGAGGGACAGGATGGACGACGAGATGCAACAGAGAAGAAGCACCGGATGTGGGAAGGTTCTCCTTTGTCAATGCCGTTTCAATTGGGGATAGGAGAAGGCTACTACTTCTTGAATGCCGTTTGAATAGTGGGGAAGGGGAAAAATTTTTACTGCTAAGTCAAAAAGGGGGGGGAGTGGGTGGGATGATTATGATGTTAGTAATTAAGATGATTAAAATTAGGATTTGGGGGAGGTGGTGTATACGAGTATACTGTGTTAGTAATTTAATTGGGCTAATTTTTAGGGTTCGTTGTTCATATTGTTCAACAAGATCATTGTCTACCTATCATTCCCCTTTTGCTTAAGCTTATTGTATCCTGCTCCAAATAGATAAAAATAAATATATACTTTTATGTGAAGGGTTTCATGGCATCTTCAAGACTCCACAAGACAATCCATGATCAATTTTACAACTCTAGGAGCATCAACAGTCACAACTACCTTTACTGTGGGCTTATTGGACCACTTAGTGATTTCACTAAACCTTTTCTATTTATTGTACAGTATTGTAAGACCCCGTGTAATGCCACTGGTTTGAACTCTGCACTACCCTAAATACAGGTTACAAGGGTATGATCAACAGCTACAAGAAATGTTGTAGGGCCATGAAGGTAAGCCTTGGTGTTGTATGCCTCACGATGATACGAAAAATACAGTTCAAGAATTTTGGTCAAGTTCTGAGCAAATTTTTCATTTGAACTTGCCAACTTTTCTCGATCAGAACTAGTCAATACCAACATCTCCTAGTTATTAGACCTCTGCCATTTTTTGAAGTATAGTCATTGGCTCAAAAATAGCAACTGGTGGTGTCATCAATGATGTTACATCTGTGCCAATATATTTTTTCATGATCTTTCAATAACTATCTATATCCTATAAATTCACAAGCCAAAGAGAGGGAACATGAATAATAATGTTCAGACAACAAGCACAAAAAAGAAATCATAAACACTAATAATAAAAAAGGAAACATCAATCTGCCATTAAACTATATATATTACATGTAAACTCCGCATAATTAACAAATAATTAGCCAATAAATTAATTATTAATATAAGAAATTAGAAAATTAAATTTTATAATTTAATGAGGTAGAATTAATTAAACATGAATTTTGACACTAATTTTAAAGATTTTAACCTAAAATTAGGTCGAATGGGCCAAAGCAGACGAACCAAGCCCAAGAGCCAACACAACCCATCATACACTTGAGTTTCAGCTCATTTTTCACTTCAAACACAAAGAATCACATTGAACACGTTAAGAAGGGGAAGAACAAAGGAGGAAAACACAAACCCCTGAATTGAATTCAAGTCCCCATATCTTCCAACTCCGAGCTCTGATCGCCGCACCGTTTGCAGCCATGCGTTCACCGTGTCGAGCTCTACAAAGTTCAGTAGTCAATTTAGTAAGAAAGTCTCAATCTCAATTTCAGTTCTTCCTTCCTTAATTTTCGAAAATTCAATGAATTGGATGTTGAGATTTAGTTGGTTTTAATGCTTAGGATTAAGCTAGCTTAGTGAGCTTGCCGGGTTTTGACCAAATTCTCCGCCGGTGAGATAAAATTTTTTAAACCCTAGTGAATTTTTTGGTTAGTTGTGATTGGGTATTGAAACTTTGTATATGAATGTGATAATATATGTTGGGAGCATTGGATGCTGAATTTTCATGGTGGAGCTTATGAACTTGCTTAGTTGACTTGTCCTTGGGTTATATGAGGAAATCGGTTAAGGTATGGTTTTGGTTTCACGTATATAATATGTAAGGTGTTGTGAAAACTTAGGCTAGACGACTTAGGATAAGTTGAACATTGTGAAATTGATAATGTTAGTAGTTTTGGGTGAAAGATTGAATTTGTTATAATGTGTAATAATGATTGATGAGAATGAGGACTTGCATTATAAATGTTGTGGTATTTGTTGAATTATATTGTTGATTGAGAATGGGTTGATGATATTGAAATTAGTGAATTGAAAATGATTTTTGAGGTTGAGTTTGATTAATTGTTAGTTGAAAATGTTAGACTTATTGGACTTGTGTATTGGGGTACTATGAAATGAATTGAGCATTGGAATATGAATTGGTATGTTTAGATTTTGTTAAAAAGCTTAAGAGTTTTGGTATTGAGTTATAAGATTGGTGAAAATAGAGGTTTGATAAATTTTGTGAAAAACCGATTTTAGACCAAATTTCGGCGAGGCATAACTTGGCTTCCGAACTCCAAAACCCTATCAAACTTATTTCATATGAAAATTGGATTTGTGAAGTTTACACCATTTGAAGAACGGATGAAAAATTCTTTAAAACGAAAAAGTTATGCACGTCGGAAGTTCAGTGTGTAAAACTGAAATTCTGCAATACGTAAAAATTTTGCCTACCCTGCAGAATCTGCATATGCGAACACTCACACACGGCACAACCATTCCCATCGGGTTTGGTGTCTCGCATACCTGAGCAGGTGTATGCGTATGCGAGAATTGAATTTTTAAAGGGTTGCGTACTGGTGCACAAAATTGTGATCATCAATGGTGCCATCAACATGGTACGCTCAATTGCAATCTCAACTTTTTATCACAACTTCGCACAACTAACCAGCAAGTGCACTAGGTCGTCCAAGTAATAAACCTTACGCGAGTAAGGGTCGATCCCACGGAGATTGTTGGTATGAAGCAAGCTATGGTCACCTTGTAAATCTTAGTCAGGCAGATTCAAATGGTTATGGATGGTATATGAATAAAGCATAAAATAAAGATAAAGATACTTATGTAATTCATTGGTGAGAATTTCAGATAAGCGTATGGAGATGCTTTGTCCCTTCCGTCTCTCTGCTTTCCTACTGTCTTCATCCATTCCTTCTTACTCCTTTCCATGGCAAGCTGTATGTTGGGCATCACCGTTGTCAGTGGCTACAGTCCCTCTCAGTGAAAATGTTCAACGCGCTCTGTCACAGTACGGCTAATCATCTGTCGGTTCTCAATCAGGTTGGAATAGAATCCAGTAATTCTTTTGCGTCTGTCACTAACGCCCAGCCTTCAGGAGTTTGAAGCTCGTCACAGTCATTCAATCCTTGAATCCTACTCAGAATACCACAGACAAGGTTTAGACCTTCCGGATTCTCTTGAATGCCGCCATCAATTCTAGCTTATACCACGAAGATTCCGATTAAGGGATCCAAGAGATATCCACCCAATCTAAGGTAGAACGGAGGTGGTTGTCAGGCACACGTTCATAGGTGAGAATGATGATGAGTGTCACGGATCATCACATTCATCAAGTTGAAGAACAAGTGATATCTTAGAACAAGAATAAGCTGAATTGAATAGAAGAACAATAGTAATTGCATTAATACTCGAGGTACAGCAGAGCTCCACACCTTAATCTATGGTGTGTAGAAACTCCACCGTTGAAAATACATATGAACAAGGTCTAGGCATGGCCGAATGGCCAGCATTCCATAATCTAAGAACTAGACTTCCAAAGATGATCCTAAGATCTAAAGTGATCAAAAGATTCAAAGATCTAAAGATGATAATACAATAGTAAAAGGTCCTATATGTAGAGAACTAGTAGCCTAGGGTTTACAGAGATGAGTAAATAACATAAAAATCCACTTCCGGGCCCACTTGGTGTGTGCTTGAGCTGAGCATTGAAGCTTTCATGTGTAGAAACTTTTCTTGGAGTTAAACGCCAGCTTTTGTGCCAGTTTGGGCATTTAACTCCCATTCTTGTGCCAGTTTCGACGTTTAATGCCGGGCAGTTTTGAGCTGATTTGGAATGCCGGTTTGGGCCATCAAATCTTGAGCAAAGTATAGACTATTATACATTGCTGAAAATCCCAGGATGTCTACTTTCCAACTCAGTTGAGAGCGCGCCAATTGGGCTTCTGTAGCTCCAGAAAATCCACTTCAAGTGCACGGAGGTCAGAATCCAACAGCATCTGCAGTCCTTTTTAGCCTCTGAATCAAATTTTTGCTCAGGTCCCTCAATTTCAGCCAGAAAATACCTGAAATCACAGAAAAACACACAAACTCATAGTAAAGTCCAGAAAAGTGAATTTTAACTAAAAACTAATAAAAATATAATAAAAACTAACTAAAACATACTAAAAATAATGCCAAAAAGCGTATAAATTATCCGCTCATCACAACACCAAACTTAAATTGTTGCTTGTCCCCAAGCAACTGAAAATCAAATAAGATAAAAAGAAGAGAATATTAAATGAATTTCAAAAACATCTATGAAGATCAGTATTAATTAGATGAGCGGGGCTTTTAGCTTTTTGCCTCTGAACAGTTTTGGCATCTCACTCTATCCTTTGAAATTCAGAATGATTGGCTTCTATAGGAACTCAGAATCCAGATGGTGTTATTGATTCTCCTAGTTAAGTATGATGATTCTTGAATACAGCTACTTTATGAGTCTTGGCCGTTGCCCAAAGCACTCTGTCTTCCAGTATTACCACCGGATACATACATGCCACAGACACATAATTGGGTGAACCTTTTCAGATTGTGACTCGCTTTGCTAGAGTCCCCAATTAGAGGTGTCCAAGGTTCTTAAGCACACTCTTTTTGCCTTGGATCACAACTTTATTTCTTTGTCTTCCTTTTTTTTCTTTTTCTTTTTCTTTCTCCCTTTTTCATTTTTTTTGAATATTCACTGCTTTTTCTTGCTTCAAGAATCATTTTTATGATTTTTCAGATCCTCAGTAACATCTCTCCTTTTTCATCATTCTTTCAAGAGCCAACATTCATGAACAACAAATTCAAAAGACATATGCACTGTTCAAGCATACATTCAGAAACTAAAAGTATTGCCACCACATCAAAATAATTAATCTGTTATAAAATTTAAAATTCATGCAATTCTTCTCTTTTTCAATTAAGAACATTTTTCATTTAAGAAAGGTGATGGATTCATAGGACATTCACAACTTTAAGGCATAGACACTAAGACACTAATGATCATAAGACATAAACATAAATAAACATAAGCATGAAAATTCAAAAAACAGGAAAATAAAGAACAAGGAAATTAAAGAACGGTTCCACCTTAGTGATGGCGGCTTGTTCTTCCTCTTGAAGATCTTATGGAGTGCTTGAGCTCCTCAATGTCTCTTCCTTGCCTTTGTTGCTCCTCTCTCATGATTCTTTGATCTTCTCTAATTTCATGGAGGAGGATGGAATGTTCTTGGTGCTCCACCCTTAGTTGTCCCATGTTGGAACTCAATTCTCCTAGGGAGGTGTTGATTTGCTCCCAATAGTTTTGTGGAGGAAAGTGCATCCCTTGAAGCATCTCAGGGATTTCATGATGAGTGGGATCTCTTGTTTTCTCCATCCTTTTCTTAGTGATGGGCTTGTCTTCATCAATGAGGATGTCTCCCTCTATGTCAATTCCAACTGAATAACAGAGGTGACAAATGAGATGAGGAAAGGCTAACCTTGCCAAGGTAGAGGACTTGTCCGCCACCTTATAAAGTTCTTGGGCTATAACCTCATGAACTTCTACTTCCTCTTCAATCATGATGCTATGAATCATGATGACCCGGTCTATAGTAACTTCGGACCGGTTGCTAGTAGGAATGATTGAGCGTTGGATATACTCCAGCCATCCCCTAGCCACGGGCTTGAGGTCATGCCTTCTCAGTTGAACCGGCTTCCCTCTTGAATCTCTCTTCCATTGAGCGCCCTCTTCACAAATGTCTATGAGGACTTGGTCCAACCTTTGATCAAAGTTGACCCTTCTAGTGTAAGGGTGTTCATCTCCTTGCATCATGGGCAAGTTGAATGCCAACCTTACATTTTCCGGACTAAAATCTAAGTATTTCCCCCGAACCATTGTAAGCCAATTCTTTGGGTCCGGGTTCACACTTTGATCATGGTTCTTGGTGATCCATGCATTGGCATAGAACTCTTGAACTATTAAGATTCCGACTTGTTGAATGGGGTTGGTAAGAACTTCCCAACCTCTTCTTCGGATCTCATGTCGGATCTCCGGATATTCACTCTTTTTGAGTTTGAAAGGGACATCGGGGATCACCTTCTTCATGGCCACAACTTCATAGAAGTGGTCTTGATGCACCCTTGAGATGAATCTCTCCATCTCCCATGACTCGGAGGTGGAAGCTTTTGCCTTCCCTTTCCTCTTTCTAGAGGTTTCTCTGGCCTTAGATGCCATAAATGGTTATGGAAAAACAAAAAGCAATGCTTTTACCACACCAAACTTAGAAGGTTTGCTCGTCCTCGAGCAAAATAAAGAAGAGAGTAGAGGAAGAAGAAATAGAGGAGATGGAGGTGGCTTTGTGGTTCGGCCAAGGGGGAGAAGTAGTGTTTAGGTTGCGTGAAAATGAAGGAGTGAAAATGGGTTTATATAGGAGTGGAGAGGGGGTATGGTTCGGTCATGTAAGGGTGGGTTTGGAAGGAAAAGTGGTTTGAATTTGAATGGTGAGGTAGGTGGGGTTTTAGGAAAGATGGATGTGAGTGGTGAAGAGAATGGTAGGATTTGATAGGTGAGGGGTTTTTGGGGAAGAGGTGTTGAGGTGTTTGGTGAATGGAGAAGAAGAGAGAGAGTGGTGGGGTAGGTGGGGATCCTGTGGGGTCCACAAATCCTGAGGTGTCAAGGAAAATTCATCCCTGCACCAAGTGGCGAGCAAAAAATGCTCTTTATGCCAATTCTGGCGTTAAACGCCGAGCTGATGCCCATTTCTGGCGTTTAACGCCAGCTTCTTGCCCTTTCCTGGCATTTAACGCCAGTCTGGTGCCCCTTTCTGGCATTAAACGCCCAAAATGGTGCCAGACTGGGTGTTAAACGCCCATTTACTGCCTTTACTGGCGTTTAAACGCCAGCAAAGTTTTCCTCCAGGGTGTGCTGTTTTTCTTTCTGTTTTTCATTCTGTTTTTGCTTTTTCAATTGATTTTGTGACTTCCCATGATCATCAACCTATAAAAAACATAAAATAACAAAGGAAATTAGATAAATATAACATTGGGTTGCCTCCCAACAAGCGCTTCTTTAATGTCAGTAGCTTGACAGTGGGCTCTCATGGAGCCTCACAGATACTCAGAGCAATGTTGGAACCTCCCAACACCAAACTTAGAGTTTGAATGTGGGGGTTCAACACCAAACTTAGAGTTTGGTTGTGGCCTCCCAACACCAAAATTAGAGTTTGACTGTGGGGGCTCTGTTTGACTCTGTTTTGAAAGAAGCTCTTCATGCTTCCTTTCCATGGTAACAGAGGGATATCCTTGAGCTTTAAACACAAAGGATTCTTCATTCACTTGAGTGATCAATTCTCCTCTGTCAATATCAATCACAGCCTATGCTGTGGCTAGGAAGGGTCTACCAAGGATGATGGATTCATCCATGCACTTCCCAGTCTCTAGGGCTATGAAATCAGCAGGGATGTAATGGTCTTCAACTTTCACCAAAACATCCTCTACAAGTCCATAAGCTTGTTTTCTTGAATTATCTGCCATCTCTAGTGAGATTCTTGCAGCTTGTACCTCAAAGATCTCTAGCTTCTCCATTACAGAGAGAGGCATGAGGTTTATACTTGACCCTAAGTCACACAGAGCCTTCTTAAAGGTCATGGTGCCTATGGTACAAGGTATTGAAAACTTCCCAGGATCCTGTCTCTTTTGAGGTAATCTCTGCCTAGTCAAGTCATCCAGTTCTTTGGTGAGCAAAAGGGGTTCATCCTCCCAAGTCTCATTACCAAATAACTTGTCATTTAGCTTCATGATTGCACCAAGGTACTTGGCAACTTGCTCTTCAGTGACATATTCGTCCTCTTCAGAGGAAGAATACTCATCAGAGCTCATGAATGGCAGAAGTAAATTCAATGGAATCTCTATGGTCTCATTCTGAGCCTCAGATTCCCATGGTTCCTCATTAGGGAACTCATTAGAGACCAGTGGACGTCCATTGAGGTCTTCCTCAGTGGTGATCACTGCCTCTTCCTCCTCTCCAAATTCGGCCATGTTGATGACCTTGCACTCTCCTTTTGGGTTCTCTTCTGTATTTCTTGGAAGAGTACTAGGAGGGAGTTCAATAATTTTCTTGCTCAGCTGTCCCACTTGTGCCTCCAAATTCCTAATGGAGGGCCTTGTTTCAGTCATGAAACTTTGAGTGGTTTTGATTAGATCAGAGACCATGGTTGCTAAATCAGAGTGGCTCTGCTTAGAATTCTCTGTCTGTTGCTGAAAAGATGATGGAAAAGGCTTGCTATTGCTAAACCTGTTTCTTCCACCATTATTGTTGTTGAAACCTTATTGATGTCTCTGTTGATCCTTCCATGAGAGATTTGGATGATTTCTCCATGAAGGATTATAGGTGTTTCCATAGGGTTCTCCCATGTAATTCACCTCTCCCATTGAAGGGTTCTCAGGATCATAAGCTTCTTCTTCAGATGAAGCATCCTTAGTACTGCCTGGTGTAACTTGCATTCCAGACAGACTTTGAGAAATCATATTGACTTGCTGAGTCAATATTTTGTTCTGAGCCAATATGGCATTCAGAGTATCAATCTCAAGAACTCCTTTCTTCTGATTCGTCCCATTGTTCACATGATTCCTTTCAGAAGTGTACATGAATTGGTTATTTGCAACCATTTCAATGAGTTTTTGAGCTTCTGCAGGCGTCTTCTTCAGATGAAGAGATCCTCCAGCAGAGCTATCCAATGACATCTTGGACAGTTCAAACAGACCATCATAGAAGATACCTATGATGCTCCATTCAGAAAGCATGTCAGAGGGACACTTTCTGATCAATTGTTTGTATCTTTCCCAATGTTCATAGAGGGATTCACCTTCCTTCTGTCTGAAGATTTGGACTTCCACTCTAAGCTTACTCAATTTTTGAGGTGGAAAGAACTTTTCCAAGAAGGCATTGACTAGCTTTTCCCAAGAGTTCAGGCTTTCTTTAGGTTGTGAGTCCAACCATATCCTAGCTCTGTCTATTACAGCAAAAGGGAATAGCATAATTCTGTAGACCTCAGGGTTAACCCCATTGGTCTTAACAGTGTCACAAATTTGCAAGAATTCAGCTAAAAACTGATGAGGATCTTCTAATAGAAGTCCATGGAACTTGCAATTCTGTTGCATTAGAGAAACTAATTGAGACTTAAGCTCAAATTTGTTTGCTCCAATGGCAGGGATAGAGATGCTTCTCCCATAGAAGTCGGGAGTAGGTGCAGTAAAGTCACCCAGCACCTTCCTTGCATTGTTGGCATTGTTGTTGTTTTCGGCTGCCATGGGTTCTTCTTCTTTGAAGATTTCTGTTAGGTCTTCTATAGAGAGTTATGCCTTAGCTTCTCTTAGTTTTCACTTCAAGGTCCTTTCAGGTTCAGGGTCAGCCTCAACAAGAATGCTTTTGTCTTTGCTCCTGCTCATATGAAAGAGAAGAGAACAAGAAAATATGGAATCCTCTATGTCACAGTATAGAGATTCCTTGAGGTGTCAGAGGAAAAGAGAAATAGAAGGAAGAGGTAGAAGAATTCGAACTTATCAAGAAAGATAGAGTTCGAATTGTGCATTGAGGAGGAGTGTTAGTCCATAAATAGAAGGATGTGAGAAGAGGGAAAGAAATTTTTGAAAATAAATTAAAAACATTTTAAAAATATTTTGAAAAATTGAAGAATGATTTTCGAAAAATATGATTGGGAAAGAAATAAAGTGATTTTTGAAAAAGATTTTGAAATTAGAAATCAAAAAGATATGATTGAAAACTATTTTGAAAAAGATGTGATTAAAAGATATGATTGAGAAGATATGATTTGAAAAACAATTTAAAAAGATTTGATTTTAAAAATTAATAACCTGCCTAACAAGAAAGATATGATTCAGACATTAAACCTTTCTCAACAGAAAAGGCAACATACTTTGAGATGTTGAATCAAATCATTAATTGTTAGCAAGTATTTTTGGAAATGGAAAGAAATTGATTTTGAAAATATATGATTGAAAATATATGATTTGAAAAAGATTTGATTTTGAAAAATTATGAAAACTTGAAAAAAATTTGAATTAAAAACAAAATCTTCCCTCTTGTGCCATCCTGGCGTTAAACGCCCAGAATGGTATCCATTCTGGCATTTAACGCCCAAAACTCACCCCTTTTGGGCGTTAAACGCCCAACCAGGCACCCTGGCTGGCGTATAAACGCCAGTTTGCCTTCTTCACTGGGCGTTTTGAACGCCCAGCTTTTTCTGTGTAATTCCTCTGCTGTATGTTCTGAATCTTCAATTCTCTATATTATTGACTTGAAAAGACACAAATTAAAATTTTTTTGGATTTTTAATAATGAGGAATAATCAAAATGCAACTAAAATCAAATAAACAATGCATGCAAGACACCAAACTTAGAAGTTTGTATACTATTGACACTAACAAAATGAGAATGCACATGAGAGACAACAAAACACTCAAGACAAGAGAATTTAAAGATCAAAACAAGGAAATCATCAAGAACAACTTGAAGATCAATTAAGACACATGAATGAATTCGAAAAATGCAAGAAGAATAGAAACATGCAATTGACACTAAACTTAAAATGAGACACTAGACTCAACAAAAAACATAAAATATTTTTGGTTTTTATGATTTTATAATTTTTTTGGATTTTTTTCGAAAATTAAGTGGAAAAGAAAATAAAAATATCAAAATTCTTAATGAAAATTCCAGGAATCATGCAATGTTAGTCTAAAGCTTTAGTCTAAAGGAGTTAGACATGGCTAGCCAAGCTTCAGCAGGACATTACATTCAAGAGCTAAATTGATGAGAATCAATCAGCTTTGGTGATGATAAGAACATCACCTTGAAACACTAGAATTCATTCTTAAGAACTCTGAAGAAAAATACCTAATCTAAGCAACAAGATGAACCGTCAGTTGTCCAAACTCAAACAATCCCCGGCAACGGCGCCAAAAACTTAGTGCACGAAATTGTGATCATCAATGGCGCCATCAACATGGTACGCTCAATTGCAATCTCAACTTTTTATCACAACTTCGCACAACTAACCAGCAAGTGCACTGGGTCGTCCAAGTAATAAACCTTACGCAAGTAAGGGACGATCCCACGGAGATTGTTGGTATGAAGCAAGCTATGGTCACCTTGTAAATATTAGTCAGGCAGATTCAAATGGTTATGGATGGTATATGAATAAAGCATAAAATAAAGATAAAGATACTTATGTAATTCATTGGTGAGAATTTCAGATAAGCGTATGGAGATGCTTTGTCCCCTCCGTCTCTCTGCTTTTCTACTGTCTTCATCCAATCCTTCTTACTCCTTTCCATGGCAAGCTGTATGTTGGGCATCACCGTTGTCAGTGGCTACAGTCCCGTCCTCTCAGTGAAAATGTTCAACGCGCTCTGTCACAGCACGGCTAATCATCTGTCGGTTCTCAATCAGGTTGGAATAGAATCCAGTAATTCTTTTGCGTCTGTCACTAACGCCCAGCCTTCAGGAGTTTGAAGCTCGTCACAGTCATTCAATCCTTGAATCCTACTCAGAATACCACAGACAAGGTTTAGACCTTCCAGATTCTCTTAAATGCCGCCATCAATTCTAGCTTATACCACGAAGATTCCGATTAAGGGATCCAAGAGATATCCACTCAATCTAAGGTAGAACGGAGGTGGTTGTCAGGCACACGTTCATAGGTGAGAATGATGATGAGTGTCACGGATCATCACATTCATCAAGTTGAAGAACAAGTGATATCTTAGAACAAGAATAAGCTGAATTGAATAGAAGAAAAATAGTAATTGCATTAATACTCGAGGTACAGCAGAGCTCCACACCTTAATCTATGGTGTGTAGAAACTCCACCATTGAAAATACATAAGAACAAGGTCTAGGCATGGCCGAATGGCCAGCCTCCCATAATCTAAGAACTAGACGTCCAAAGATGATCCTAAGATCTAAAGTGATCAAAAGATTCAAAGATCTAAAGATGATAATACAATAGTAAAAGGTCCTATATGTAGAGAACTAGTAGCCTAGGGTTTACAGAGATGAGTAAATGACATAAAAATTCACTTCCGGGCCCACTTGGTGTGTGCTTGGGCTGAGCATTGAAGCTTTCATGTGTAAAGACTTTTCTTGGAGTTAAACGCTAGCTTTTGTGCCAGTTTGGGCATTTAACTCCCATTCTTGTGCCAGTTCCGGCGTTTAACGCCGGGCAGTTTTGAGCTGATTTGGAACGCCAGTTTGGGCCATCAAATCTTGGGCAAAGTATGGACTATTATACATTGCTGGAAAGCCCAGGATGTCTACTTTCCAACGCAGTTAAGATCGCACCAATTGGGCTTCTGTAGCTCCAGAAAATCTACTTTGAGTGCAGGGAGGTCAGAATCCAACAGCATCTGCAGTCCTTTTCAGCCTCTGAATCAGATTTTTGCTCAGGTCCCTCAATTTCAGCCAGAAAATACCTGAAATCACAGAAAAACACACAAACCCATAGTAAAGTCTAGAAAAGTGAATTTTAACTAAAAACTAATAAAAATATAATAAAAACTAACTAAAGCATACTAAAAACATACTAAAAACAATGCCAAAAAGCGTATAAATTATCCGCTCATCACGTACGCAAACGTTAGCACGCGGCGCGGCTAATCTTCTCGGGATGAAGCTTCACATATGCGAACTAGTGACGCGTACGCAGAACCCCTGTTTTCAGCAAAATAAATTTTGTGTTTTAAAACATAATTTTGAACCTCCAAACCTCTATTTTACTCTTTTAGAACCTAAATATTAGTTTTAAGTATAGTGAAGAGATTAAGCTATGAAAAGGGGATAACTTGGAGGGAAAGAAAGCTTGAGACATGATGAATTATGAAGGAGAAGTACGAAAATATAATGTATATATGAAGAATATGGCCATAATGAATGATTATGGATGAGTATGAATGAATGTGAATGATTATGTGGCTTATGCACTTCTTTTATCTGAGATACGAGTTTTCCTAGATAAGATGTAGTGGCTTGCCACCACGTGCTCTAGGTTGAGACTCAATACTCTGTTGGCCCTATGTTGCAAGATGTGGGCAAGTACTTTAACGCCCCGAAAATTTCCCCTATGAGCAGAATTTATTTATGATTGAGAAAAAGCTATGCATAAACTCTTGGGGATGCACGCACAAGGGACTGTCCAGGGTTTAGCAGCCGGACATGTCGGGTTGGCTTTATAATCGACATATGAGACTCATCAGCCATAGGACAGGCATACATCATATGCATTTGTTTGTTTTGTTTGAATGTGCGTTAATTGAGTTTGCCTATGTGATTATTATGCTTACCTGCTAAACTTGCTGCTTGCTATATCTGTATTCTACTTGTGATTGCTTTGTCTGCATTATTTATCTGTGTTTTGAAGTTCTGGAGGAATGGAGGAAGTTGAAGAACTCGAAGGTGGAAGATAGGGCTTAATTTAGAAAGGAAAGTAGGAATAGAACCTTAGACAGCCTATCCCGTTTATGGTTTTTTATTTATAAATTTTAAGACTTAAATCTGAGTGTTAGAGATTTAGGATCGCCTATGGCTTTCTCGGGACCTTTGTACTATCTATGCTGGCACTATTACCATACTGAGAACCCTCAGTTCTCATTCCATATGGATATCTGTGTTTTTCAGATGCAGGTCGAGAAGCACCTCGTTAGGTGTCTGGAGTTTCTATTGCAGTGGAGTGGGATATTTCTTTTGCGTATATACATATAGACTCTTCCTGTGTTACATTTTGTTATTGTGCCTCATAGAGGCTTCTGATGGAAAACTAGGGTTACATTATGCTATTTTGTATTTTGGGATTATATGTACATATGTAAATATTCTCCGGCCAGCCTTAGCTTCGCAGGTTAAGCTCGTAGCTTGAGTATTCTGTACCTTGACTCTCCACTATGTGTGTGTGTGTGTGTGTGTGTGTGTGTGTGTGTGTGTGTGTGTGTGTGTGTGTGTGTGTATCTATTCTGTTTTCATATGCTAGCAATCGTTAGTTTTGAGCATTGCGCTTTTAATTTCATGATTTAGCTTTAACTATCCTTCGAGGCTCCTCGAATATTATATTCTTTCAATTATTATATGTATATATTTTATTTTAGAGGATGTAATACCACACCACCTTTGTTTTACGGCTTAAGCATAAAGCTTTGTGTGGTAGGGTGTTACATTATGGTATCAGAGTGGTTCATTATGGTATCTGAGGGACGGGCTGACTATACTTCTGGGCATACTTTGGGTGTCTATACATGCTAAATTTGGTTATCTAACTGATATATATGGCACGAATGTTCATGAGCATGCATTTGGGTATTTGAAGCACTAAACTTGCAATATTGAGACTTATCAACTTGATATCACTTCTTTGGTGTGAACAGGAACCAGATGGCACCTCGTGGACGCGGTCGTAGGTGAGACAGAGGTAGAATAAGTAACGCAAACCCTAAAATAGCGGAAAATGATCCTGTGGACTTTATGGCTGCCTTGGAAAATATGGCTGCGGCTATGCAGGTGACAGCTGAAGCATAGGGGATCAAATGAAGAACAGAAATGGGAACAATGGTGAAGAAGGGCCGATGACATTAGCCACTTTTCTGAAGGTGCATCCTCCAACGTTCAGAGGGACCAGAAACCCTAATGAAGCTGATAACTGGCTCCAAGCAATAGAGCAGGCTTTGCAAGCTAAGCAGGTGCCCGAGGAATAGTAGGTAGAGTTTGCAACCTACCAGTTACAAAGAGAAGCTCAATACTGGTGGCAGAAAATACGGTGTATTCTTCAACCAGATGACACTATGATATCTTAGGAGGTGTTTTAAGCGGAGTTTTACAGAAAATATTTTCCTAATTCAGTTAGAAATGCTAAGGAGTTTGAGCTGCTATAGTTGAAGTAAGGTCAAATGACCGTTGCGGGGTACACAAATAAATTTGAAGAACTATGCCAATTTTTTCAAATCTACCAAGGTGCTTCAGAAGACTTTGCTGAATGGAAGTATATAAAGTATGAGGGAGGACTTCGAAGTGACACTTTGAGCTCCGTTGAGCCGATGGAGATTAGGGTTTTCTTCAAACTTGTGAACAAGAGCCGAGTAGCTGAAGAGTGTGTGAGAAAGGTAGAAGTGGAGAAAGGAAATCAGAGGATGCCTTTTCAGAGGAACCAAGGGAGGAATTTCGCGCCATGGGATAGGAATTTTAATCGTGGATGCTTTGTCCCACAACAGAATCAAGGTCATAACAACTTTCGAAGGCCTAATAATAATGATAATCGAGGAAGAAGGTTTGGGAAGTATCCACAGCGTGAGTTGAGTTGTCAGAGGTGTGGGAGTTATCATCTTGGAGTCCCATGCAGGGCTGGACTGGGAGTGTCTTACTCTTGTGGACGAGCAGGGTACATGGTCTGGAATTTTCCAAAAAGGAAGAAGTATAAAGCTGGGGGACCACAGCAACAAGGGCGAGTGTTTACTACTTCTGCTGCAGGTGCTGAAAGATCTGAGACATTGATTAGAGGTAACTGTGAAGTAGCTGGTAAAATTTTGAATGCCTTTTTTTTATTCAGGAGCGACTCATTTATTCATAGCAATCGAAAAGGCTAGTGAGTTAGAATTGAAGATAGTTGTGTTGGATTATGATTTGAAAGTGCATAATGCTACTTCTGAAGCTACTGTGACTAGATTAGGTTGTCCACAAGTTTCATTCCGAGTTAAACAGCGAGAATTTGTCCATGATCTATTTTGTTTGCCGATGACTGGTCTTGAGATTGGATTGGCTATCTAAGAACCACATTCTGCTTGACTATTCTGAGAGGTCGTTGCATTTTATGTCGGAAGGGTTGAAAGGGTTGTTTGTGGCAAAGGGTTATTATTTAAACTCCATTGTAGTATACTATTCAGGATGTGAGTGCCAGGGTGTTATGCTGTTAGCTGCGAATGTGTTGGGTGAGGACCAAAATTTATATCAGATTTCGACTGTGAAGGAATTTTCTAAAGTGTTTTTAGATGACATTCTTGAATTCTTGATCTCCTACTCGAGAAATTAAGTTTGCAATTGAGTTGGTGCCTGTAGCTAGGCCAATCTCAATTGCGCCTTACAGAATGTTACCATTGGAATTAACTGAACTTAAATCTCAGCTAGAAGAACTAATAAGCAAAAATTTCATTCGACCGAGTGTATCTCCGTGGGGAGCGCCAGTATTACTGGTAAAGAAGAAGGACGGGGGTATGCGTCTATGTGTGGACTACCGGCAACTAAACAAAGTTACTGTGAAGAATAAATATCCACTACCAAGAATCCATGATTTAATGGACCAGTTACAAGGAGCTGGAGTTTTCTCTAAGATTGACTTGCGATCTGGTTATCACCAGATAAGGGTAAGAGAAGGGTAAGAGATGAAGACATCCCTAAGACTGCTTTCAGGACTCGTTACAGTCACTATGAGTATACCGTAATGTCCTTTGGGTTAACAAACGCTCCTGTAGTATTTATGGACTACATGAACAGAATTTTCTGTCCGTTTTAGGATAAGTTGTTGTCGTCTTTATTGATGACATACTAATTTATTCTAAGACTGATGAAGAGCATGCGAATCACTTGTGAATTGTGTTATAGCTCTTGAAGGAAAGGAAATTGTACGCTAAGCTATCTAGATGCAAATTTTAGAAGAGTGAGGTGAAGTTTCTTGGTCATGTGGTAAGTCAACAAGGGATTGGTGTGGATCTTGCTAAAGTTGAGGTGGTAATGGACTGGGAGCGACCAACTTCGGTGACAGAGATTAGGAGTTTTCTCGATTTAGTAGGTTATTACCGAAGATTTATCAATGATTTCTCGCAACTCGCCTTGCCTTTAACTAAGCTGACCAGGAAGGACACACTGTTCGTCTAGACCTCTGAATGCGAGAAAAGTTTTCAAGTATTGAAGTTGAAGTTGACTACTGCACCTGTGTTAGTGTTGCCTGTGCCTAAAGAACCTTTTGAGGTGTACTTTGATGCATTATTGAAGAGTTTGGGGTGTGTGCTAATGTAGTACCATAATGTCATAGCATATACTTCACAGTAGTTGAGACCGCACGAAATGAATTATCCGACTCATGATCTAGAGCTTGCTGTCATTGTGTTTGCTCTAAAAGTTTGGAGACATTATCTGTATGGCATCAAGTTTTAAGTCTTTTCCAATCACAAGACCTTGAAATACCTTTTTGATAAGAAAAAATTAAATATGTGTCAGAGAAGGTAGATGGAGCTACTAAAGGATTATGATTTTGTGTTAAATTACCACCCAGGAAAAGCAAATGTTGTGGCAGATGCCCTAAGCTGAAAGTTGTTATCCGCTGCTTGGATGATGCTTCAAGAGGCAGTACTGTTAAATGAGTTTGAAAGTCTGAAATTAGATGTCAAAGAAGTATTTGAAACTCTGTGTTTAACTCAGTTGCAAATTTCAAGTGATTTTAAGTCTGAAATCTTAAAAGCTCAACAAAACAATCAGGAGTTACAGAAGGTGTTACCGACTATTGAGCAAGGGAAGCGATGGAGAGTTTCATGGGATAAAGACGGATTATGGAGATACAAAGGTAGGATCTGTGTGCCGAATGTTGGAACTTTGCGACAAGATATGTTGAAAGAGGCGCATAGGAGCGGATTCTCTATGCACCTGGGAAGCACTAAGATGTACCATGATCTGAAGGAATTGTTCTGGTGGTCAAGAATGAAGAACGACGTAGCATTGCATGTATCTAAGTGCCTGACTTGTCAGAAAGTCAAAATTGAACATCAGAAAGCCTTTAGAGATTTGATAAACCCCAATTTTAGGATTTATCTTGTGTTGAATTTAGTGGGTTTTATCAATTCTTTTCACATTTATTCATGTAAATTACATGTTTTTATGATTCCTTCCTAATTATGCTTCATAGTTCAAAACATGCTTCTTAGGCCTTAAAAATGATAAATTTTAATTCTCTCCTATTACCATTCGATGTCATGATACATTTGTTATGTGATTTCAGTATTTATAGGGCAAGAATGGATTGGAGGATGGAAAGGAAGCATGCAAAAATGGAAGGACTAGGAAGAATAGAAGTTGTGAGAGGTTGGTTCTCACGCGCATGTGTGACCTTCTGCGTATGCGTAACAATTGCAAAATTCAGCTGACGCGTACGTGTGACCTTCCGCGTACGCGTGATTTGTGAAGAGTTCAGCCAACCCATACGCGTGACCCACGCGTATGCGTGACGTTCAGCACATGACTCCTTTATGGAAAATGTTGCTGGCAATTTTTGAGTGGCTCCAGGCCTAATCCAACTTGATTCTGAATGGGAAAAAGGCCAAGAATTGATGGGGGGGGGGAAAGGAGGCAATCAAGCATACACACATGAGATTTAATTTTGGCTAGTTTTTGTTCTTTTTTCTAGAGAGAGAAACTCTTACTTCTCTCTAGGTTTAGTGCATTTTGCTCATTTCTTGTTTGTTGAATTGAAGTTTGTTAATTCTAGTTTTATTTTTCTAATTTTAGTTTCTCTAGTTATAATTTTACTTAGATCTTGTATTATAATTGTGTTCTTTTCCTAGTTTCCTCTTTTATTTCTCATTTTGTGAACTTTGTTAATTTTGAATTCCCATTAATGCATTGATGTTTTCATGTTTCTTAGCCTTAGTTGAGTTGATATTATTGTTAATTGTTAGTTGGTAGTTTTAATTTCTATTTGATTTTGCAAGATAGCTATGTCTTTAACTATTGCTTACCAAGTGTTTGACAAAATATTTTCATTAGTTATGGAGTAGTTTTCTATACTCTTGGCCTAGACTTAGGGAATTGAGTGACCTTGAGTCGTTGGTCTAACTGGATTGGTGATTTGGGAACCTTTTTTGGTCAATTTGATACCCATTAACACTAGCCTACTACTAAGTCAATTAGTGGCTAATTTGGAACTTATGGATTGATGTTAATCAAACCTATTTGATATACTTCAAGCATAGAAGTAGACTTGATGTGTTTGGTCCCTCATAATTGTCAATATATGGTTATTAGACAAAGATAGTGATCTCAATTCCTATGCCTTAGCCAATAGTTCTTTTGCAATTCATATTTGAAAACCCAAAATTCTAATCACTTAATTCTTCCTTTAGTTAGTTTTAGTTGTTTAATTAGTTCTGGAATAGAATTAGATTTATATATTGTCTTGTTAGATTGCCATTTACTTAGATCTTGCTTTAATTGTCTTTATTTAAATTCCTTGCAATTTAAGTTTCTTGCATGTTAAGTTTTGTTAGTTTAAATTCTTGCTTATATGCCTTTCAACCCTAAATTTCTAGCAACCTTGATACACACAATTGTTCATTCTCTTGAGGACGACCCGGGATTAATACTCCCGGTTATTTTGATTTGTATTGTGACAACCTTTTAAACTTTGATTGAGGATTAATTGTTGGTTTGGATTATGCTTGTAACGAAATTCCTTTGAGAAATTCTTGACAAACGATTTCCCTCTTTCAAGTTGTTGGCATCGTTGCCGGGGAATGGTTGCAATGTGTGTCTTAATGTTGGTTATGTGAATATGTAGATAGTGTACATAGTTTACTTGCTTTAGTTTGTTTTTATTTTGGTCTTTTTATGCATGAGCTTATGGTTTCCAAGTTAAATGACTCGGTCACAACCAAATCCTAGTCTAGCCAAATTTGATCCTGAACTTGAAAGAACTTTGCTTCATATTCGACAAGTTAGACGTCGGTTGGATTATACGGCTAGTGCGTTGGCCTCTCTTGAGGAACCTTCCAAGACACTAGTCTAATTCGAGAGCTATTTAGAATCATCATTAAACGAAGGAACTTCTTATTCCTCTGTTAGGACCGTTGATATATCCTTGAGTACTGCAGGTCATAATCATATGGCGGAACCTCGAAGGATCACCTTGCATGAGCAAGGAGCATCGGATCTTGTTTTTTAACCACTGCAAGCACAGTATCTAAATTTAGATCCTAATTTTGAATTGAAGAATAGCTTAATCAATTTGTTGCCTAAGTATCATGGATTGCCGGGCCAAGATCCCATTAGACACTTGAGGGATTTCCAAGTGGCTTGTTCTACTGCTAGGAGGCATGGCTCCGATGAAGTTGCTGTTATGGTCTTTGCTTTTTTCCTTTTCTCTTGAGGGACAAGCAAAGGACTGGTTTTACTCTCAACCCGATGAAGTGATAACCGATTGGGATTTGTTGAGAAGGAAATTCTTGGACAAGTTCTTCCCTCCGAAAAAAACTGACTACATCTGGAAGGAGATTTTTAGTATTATGCAAAGAGACCAAGAGACGCTCCATGAATATTGGACAAGATTCAAGAGATTGTTGGATTCTTGTCCCCATCATAGGATGGATGACCCTTTACTCATTAGCTACTTTATTGGAGGCCTTCGTGCTCAAGACAAAAGGCTTCTTGATGCATCAAGTGGTGGCTCTCTTATTGGAAATTGATTAATGATGTCGCCAAAGCTACTCAACATGCTAGAGTGAGAAACAATCCTCCAAAGAGTGTGGTAGAAGTGTCTTCTTCCAATTCGGCTTTGACCAAGGTGCTTGGGGAGATGACCACTCTTCTCAAGGAGATTCATCAAGGATAAAAATCATCTTCATTAATCCAAGCCATTCAAGCCCACTTCAAATTCTTCAAATTGAGGGACCTCCAAAGGTATGTGGTGTGTGCTCTTACACTTCACACTACACCGATCAATGCCCTCAAATCCAAGGAGACTACACTTTTACGGTAGCTAACCCTTACAATAACAGTTCTTCCTACCATCCTCAAAATCAAGAAAATTACTCTCAAGGTAATAACTACAATCAAGGATGGCAGGACAACTCTCAAGGAAATAACTATAATCAAAGATGGAATCAAGGGTCACCCAATCCTCCTTCTTAATACCAAAACAATTATCAATCTTCTTCTCAACCACCATTCAACAACAACTCATACCAAAGCAATCAAAATTACCACAATCAACCATTTCAACACTCACAGCAAAGCCAACCCAACAACCAAAGATACCAACCACCCACTAAAGACAACAAGCCCCTACCAACCAACCTTCCTCTTCCTCCACAACCCAACCATCTATTGAAGAATTTCTTTGTCCATTCCTTCAAGAACAAGAAAGAATCCAATCTATGGTGGAAAGACAAGAAACCCAAATGGCTCTATAGCCGAGATGCCCTCTAAAATGTCCTTGCCTCCTCCCACTAATACTACTAACACCTCCCAAGCTCCTAGCTCTTCTAGCCTTCCTTCTCAACCTCTCCCAAACCCAAGGGATAGCATCAATGTAATTACCTTGAGGAGTGGTACAACACTTGAGGAAGTTGAGCCCAATCTTATCAATTTGGTGGAGGATGTTCCTAATGTAGAAGTTGATGAAACAATGGAGTTAAATAAAGATGAAAGGAGAAAGTTGCAAAGGAAGAAAAAGAACAATTGAAGGCCAAGGAACCAAAGAGGAAGAACAACTTAGAGGAACAAATTTCTATACCTCTCCCAATGGTAGCCAAGAAGGCCAAGAAGCATGAAGAGCTTGATCCTAACATAGTGCAAATTTTTAAGAATATCGAGGTGACCATTCCACTCTTTAATGCCATATATCAAGTTAAAATATATTAAATTCTTTAAAGATGTGTGCACTCACAAAGAGAATATTGTTGGACTAGGGATGAATCTATTAGGTAATTCTATTTCTTCTGTGATGGATAACTTTCCTGAAAAATATAGTGATCCTAATCCTTGCTTGGTATCTTGTATGATTGGTGATATTCAACTTAAGGAATGCATGTGTGACCTAGGATCGTGTGTGAGTATCATGTCACTCTCAGTTTATGAGAAGTTGAACCTTGCATCGTTGAAGCGATCCGGGACTAGGTTTGTTTTAGCAAACAAGAGTGTAATTTCGGTTGTGGATATTGCTAAGAATGTCTTGGTGAGAATTCAGGAATTAATTTTTTCGGTGGAATTACATATTCTAGAGACACCTCCCATTGATTCGGATAGGCCATCCTCCATCTTATTCGGGAGGCCATTCTTGAAGACATCCTGGTTTAAACTAGACGCATTTTTGGGGACTATTCGTTTGAAGCCAAAAGAAAAGTGGTGAAGTTAAATTGGAAGAAACCATGAGGCAACCCCTAGAGGTACATTCCATTTTTGGTTGTGACATTATTGAAGATGATGTAGTTGAAGACTACTTGGAAGTGATGATGAGATAAGTGTCATTAAAGGCTTGGGTATAAGAGGAGTTGGCAAAGAAGAGGAAAATAATCCACAACTTCTATGCTATCAAGGAAACAAGGCACCCAATCATGGTTCAATTGACAAGTAGAGGCATCTTCTCTTGAAGGAAACTCTTACCAAGAGCAAAAAGAAGAATAAGTTGGATGTCCTTGAGGATGTCCCAAAGAGATGAGCATGAGCTCATGACCGTCCAACTTAAGAACGTTAAAGAAAAGTGCTAGGTGGGAGACACGCACCCCACCATGGTTTTTCCTTGTCTATAACCTCTTTTAATTAGTTTTAGAACCTTTGATTGATTTCTTGAGTTTGTTTAGTTGGATTTGAATTATGATTGTTTTATGAGACTTTTTGATGTTAGCTTAGTTAGTTTGATAAATTTTGGTTAATGTCATTGAATTCTAGGTACTTTTTGAAGTATTTTGCTTGCATGGATGTCAAGATTGTGCTATAATTGTTTTTTCTTATCAGCTTAAAAAAAAAAGAGAACTTGTCACGCGTACGCCTGACCCACGCGTACGCGTGATCCTCGAAAATTCACCGTGCAAGAATGGTGCGTGAACGATGCTACCACATGGCCTGCACAGTGAGTTGTGCTGGAGCCATGAGGGAAGAATACTATGGGCATGGGCACTGATGACGGGTACGTGTTTGATGAGCGGATATTATATGCTTTTTGACATCATTTCATATAGATTTTAGTAGTTTTTATTTAGTTTTTATTGAGTTTTTATAGGTTTTAGTGTTAGATTCACATTTTTGGATTCTACTATGAGTTTTTATCTTTTTGGGCAATTTCAGGTATTTTCTGGCTGAAATTGAGGAGCTAGAGCAGAAGTCTGATTCAGAGACAGAGAAAGCACGCAGATGCTGTCCAGATCTGACTTGTCTGCATTCGGAAGAGCTTTTCTAGAGTTATAAAAGTTGAAACGGATCCCTCTAACCGGCTATGGAAAGCTGACTTTCAGAGCTTTCTATCAATATATAATAGTTCATACTTTGCTTCGGATTAGAAGGCCCAAAACTGGCGTCCAACGCCAGCAACTTGCCCCCTTCCTGCCGTCCAGCGCCCAAAGAGCAGAGATCAATGTTCAAACGCCCAAAGAGGACCCCTAGCTAGCTTTCCACACCCAAGAGACCCCATAGCACGTGGATCTCATCAAAGCTCATCCCAAACACTCACCAAGTGGGCCCCAAAAGTGGATTTTAGCACTAAAAAGACTATTTTACCCCTTACTAGTCATCTGTTTAGTATTTAAAGTGTATTTTTACATAATCGCGCAGATAACATCGAGGACTTTACGCTATTTTTGTTTTTCCATTGTATTTACTTCAGTGTGAGTTTTTAAAACCTCTTAGGTTGAGGGGAGGAGCCCTGCTGAGTCCTATGAATTAATAAAGTATTACTGTTTCTTCTTCGATCAGTGTTTGATTTACTTCTAAGATGTGTATCCGATCTTCATCGTGGTTAGCATGATAATCTGACAAATTAGCTCTGTTCATCACATTAAGATGAATGTGCCTGACAAACTCGTGTCTACTTGGGTTCGTGTGAATACTTTGAAGGAAAGCACGAGCCAACAACTATGTTTATACATCTCTCAGATGGTTAATCCACGACTTCGTTGGGGACTTCTCGAGACATCAGTTTAGCCAATTTCCAGGAGATTAGGATCTCCGTGGTATAGGCTAGAATCCAAAGAAGTAGCGTTCTCTGGTCCGGAAGATTCGACCTTGTCTGTGGCATTTTGAGTAGGATCGCCAAGAGAATGACTTGCTAGAGCTTCACCCTTCGTCAGATTGAATGACCACGGGCAATGGCGTTCATTCTGTAGCTAAGGAGATCAATGACCACAGGCAATGGCTTTGATCACTTATAGCCTGCCATAGAAGAAGATCATTTACAAGCAAGGAAGACAGTAATACCAGAGTAATACAGAAAGGCAAAGCAACTCTGACTCTCAACTCTATTCCTATTACTGATTACACTGTTTCACAAATACAAATTATAAATAGTTTCCTCTAATTCAACAACCTCTGATTTTGCCTGATTAAGACCTGTAAGATAACCATAGCTTGCTTCAAGCCACAATCCTTGTGGGATCGACCCTGACTCGCTCAGGTATTACTTGGATGACCCAATGCACTTGCTGGTACTGCTGTACGAAAAGTGGGGTTTGTGTACACGCGCACCAGCATGACCCACGCGTACGTGTCGATGCCTAAATTCTGATGATGGCCAATCCATGCTAAAACCATGCTACAGCATGGCCTGGACAGTGAGTTGTACTAGGACCGTATACTGTGATGCGAGGCGCACAATCCTAGCCATGCGTACGCGTGACCAATGCGTACGCATCGCCCTATAATCTTGGATTGTAAATTTTTGGTGCTATGTTTGTGCTACCGCATGGTCCAGACAGAGAGTTATACTGGGACCATGCAGGTACTGTGTGGAGGGCACGATAAGCCCTCACGCGTACGCATGACTGACGTATTCGTGTGATCTTCTTCTCTGCTTCCCACGCGTACGCATGGCGGACACGCACGCATCACATTCCAGATTCAACTTATAGGAGTGCACTGCCCTGTTTCTTTCCCTTTCTTCTTTCTTTCTTTCTTTTTCTTTCTTTCTTTCTTCTTTCTTTCTTTCTTCTTCTTATCCTTTTCTCATCACATTTCTCTCCAACACCGGCGACCACCACCTCCGGCGGTCCCACCTCCTCTCTTCTCTTCCCTTCATTCCTCTTATATCTTACTTGCAATTATCTTTATCTTTTCAAGGTTTCATTTCTTACTCTCTTTTGATTTTTAATTCTCTTTTGTTTGTTACATTTGAATACTTTAATTGTTCTTAGTTACATTTAGTTTGTTCTTTGTAGCTTATTCTTAGTTCTTTTTTCTTGCATTCTTGTATTGGTGTTGGAGTTTCATGTTGAATTTTTTGTGAATTGGTTGATTATTTTGGTATCTCTTGATTTGTTTTATATGGTTTGGTGTTGCTATGGTAGTTGGAATCTTATTTTGGGTACACTACACATTTGGATTTGTCAAGTTGTTTGTTGTTTATAATATGCACACCAAGGTTTGTGAAAAAGAACCAGTGACACTTTGGTTCATTTTTGGTCTTATTCTTTCAACTTAATGCTTCTTTTCATAACACTTGCAATTCTTGTGCATCGATCTCAATTTCTATTGTTTTTCATGATCAAATTTCTTATTGTTTATGACTTGTTATCCTTGTGACATCATGCAAGAATTAGTGGTTAATCCTCTCTAACCCCATCTTCTTCAATTTTATGCTTCATTGTCTTGGAGTTAGTTGAGCTAATACTCTTCATGTCCTAACTAATCTTGCATGTGTTCATCATGGGTGATGCGATGCTTGAGATTACTCTTTTCATGATTTACTTATATACTTTTTTCACTCTTGCATCTAGTGCTAGTGATATGCCTCATGCTCTTGTTAATGTCTCACTTAAATATGTAGCTACCATGTATTTAAGACACTTTATCTTTTTTGGCATTAATGCTCGCTTGCACTTTCTTAATTCCGGTGTCTATCTCTCTAAGCTTAATGTTTCTTCTTTTTCTTCCTTTTTCAGGATGGCCACCAAGAAAGAAAAGGAAAAGGCTTCTAAGAAGACACCTACAAAAGGGACAACTCAAAAAGCGCTCACTAAAGCACAGGCTTCAAAGCCAAGTGCTAATTTGCCACCTTCTAAGCGGTTGAAGAAGACTAACCGCATTGATGAGGTAAAGAAGGAAGTTCTCGCAAACAACTCCACAAGATTTGCCAACGCTATTGTGAGTGGATGTTCTCCATCTTGGTTGATACAAAGCACCACCGTGGGCACCTCTTAATTGTTCTGAGACACTTACTTCAATATGTGGTGCACCGCATTGAGAGGCAGCATTGGAGATTTTTAAATCGGGAGCCGAGCGAAGTTAAGCTATGTTAGGTGGATGAGTTTTACGCCAATTATCACACACCCACCCTTCAATCAATTTATATGCGTCAGAAGTAAGTCCTGATATCTGAAGCTGCCATTCAACAAATACTGAGCTTTTACCAAGTCAGATGGGATGGATGCTTATCAAGAAGTAAAACTTGACTGCAACAGATACTTTTGACTGAGATCCCATCCTTAAAGTAATTGCTCAGCCAGGAAACCAGTGGATCTATGGACAAAGCAAAGTTAGACCAAGTGTATCTCAATGCATGTGCTAACTGTGGAGGCTAAAGTGTGGCAACAGATCATGTCTCATTATGTAATGTCAAGCACTCATGAGTCTATCATTACTACGGATATGGCCGTCCTTGTTTGGTGGTATTCTGATGGACCCTCTCAACATCCAAGACTCATCCGACAAGCTATAGGCCAGGTTCAGATAGTTGGTAACCTCATTCCCGGCTTTGGTTACAATTAGCATTGCGGCCGGAGTTCCATATGAGGTTAATAATTTCAAGATAATGACTCTAAGGGAGATGAATTGTCCCGAATGGCAAGTGGATTAGGCTTCCTGTTGTAACCAAGAGAAAGGACAAGGACCCACACTCAGATATCCCAACAACCTCAGCATCACCACATGCATCACAATAGTCTATCCACCAATTAGTGATTGAGCTCACTGAGAAGGTAGACTGGCAAGGCTGAAAGATTGAACAAATTGAGCGACGCAACAAGCGCCGTTATGACTACTTGAAGAAGCTCATTGGTTGTACCAACCTGCCTTTGGAGGAACCCGACACCCAAAATCCACTTTGGACCATGAAAAAAAAAAGCAATCAAGAGGGGACATGGAGGCGCCATGTCTCACCATCCTATGGCCATTGGAAGTGGCGATTCCGGATCTATTTTCTCATTACTGATGACACGGAGGACCGTGCAAATTTTTAAGTTTGGAGAGGTCGTGACCGACTTCCGTAGGTAACGACCCTTCTTTTCAACAACTAAATCTTAATTTCTTTGTTAATTAGGATAATTTGCATTTATAGTTAGTTTTTGAATTTAAGTACTTTTGCATAGTAGTTGTTTGTAAATATATCTAGAGTTTGTACATATCTTACTATGCTTGTCATGTGATTGGATGCACAGGAATTAGATGAATTGCTTTTCATCAACCATTTTTTACTAGGACCACTTGGTTGAAGTAATGATTTCTTTTTCAAGAAAACTGTTTTAGGGCACCCACTAATTGGAGCTTTTTTGTGTTGAACTTGCTTGAAGAAATAAATTTGGAACATGGTTTTAGTGCTTGAACACAAAACCTAGTGAGACTTTGAGCTTAGTTGATTGGTTGCATCTTTCAACCAATTATTTTGTTTGGTGTGTGTTGTTCTTTCTAAGATTGTGATCTTTGGCTTGCTTAGTCTATATGTCCATTGTTTAATGTTTGAATGTACTATGTGATTGAGGTCTTTGTTCATTTAAGATCACACACCTAAATTGGCCTCACCCTTATATCAACCCTTGTGAACCAATGTTGGGCCTACATAACTTTTTGTTCTTTTATAGCACATCATTGGCTCTAAGTGAAAAAATAAGTCTGTAATTTGAATCTTTGGTTACTTAGACGAGTGAGAGTGGCATAATTTGAGTAGAGGAAAATGGAATTGGGAACATTGGTTGGGTGAATTGGGTATTTCATGAGTCTTGTTGGAAATTTTTGGAAAATTTGGGTACTATTCATGTATTCATTACTTAATCATAGCATTAATGTCATATGTATATAAAAAAAGATAAAAGAAAAGAAAAGGGGGGGAAATATCCCAAGAAAAAAAAAAGAGAAAAGAAAGAAGAAAAAAAAGAAAGTAATAAAAGGGACAAAATGTCCCAAAGTAAAGTGGTGATGACAATGCATATGTGTTGTACATAAAATGGATGCATGAGTATGTGAAAAAAGATAAATAATGGGTAGTTAGGCTTTACATTATAGTTATACGGGTTGTCTTAGGTTAGGTGGAAAGTTTAGGTAATTAAAGATTCAACTTCTAGTCCACTTGACCAAATACAATTTTACCTTGACCCTAACCCTATTACAACCCTTGAAAGGACCTTGATATGTGTATTCATACATTGAACTATTGATTGGTAGAAGAAGAACAAGCCTTAGAAAGCATTAGATTGAGAATTGAGAGAGAAGCGACCCTCAAACACTAGAGAGATTAGAGTGCAAACACTTCCGGTGAGGTCAATGCTCAATCCTATGTCCCCGCTTTTACGAGCTTTCATCTTGCAAGTTCATTTATGCTTTATTTTGGAATTTGAATTAGTGGGATTCTTGATCATCATATATTTAGCCCTATGTTCATATATGCTCTTGGAGATTGATTTGCTCTAACCAAGTAAGTATAGGCATTTGCATAGGTACATTAGCTGCATCCACATAGATAGGTTGTATTCCATAAGTCTTTCCAATCCCTATATCTTTGGTCTTCTAA